>NC_057396.1:43777333-44077333 GCF_019320065.1 Cervus canadensis | reverse complement strand
AGTAAATAGCATAGAAAATCTAGCAATTTCAGGCCCAAGAGGAAGTTAATTCCCTTTAGTTGCATCTTCTCAGTTCAGTTCAGTTCAGTTCAGTCACTCAGTCATGTCCTACTCTTTGCGACCCCATGAATCGCAGTATGCCAGGCCTCCCTGTCCATCACCAAATCCTGGAGTTCACTCAGACTCATGCCCATCGAGTCGGTGATGCCATCCAGCCATCTCATCCTCTGTCGTCTCCTTCTCCTCCTGCCCCCAATCCCTCCCAGCATCAGGATCTTTTCCAATGAGTCAACTCTTCGCATGAGGTGGCCAAAGTACTGGGGTTTCAGGTGCAGCATCAGTTCTTCCAATGAGCACCCAGGACTGAGCTCCTTTAAGATGGACTGGTTGGATCTCCTTGCAGTCCAAGGGACTCTCAAGAGTCTTCTCCAACATCACAGTTCAAAAACATCAATTCTTTAGTGCTCAGCTTTCTTCACAGTCCAACTATCACACCCATACATGATACTTGAAAAACCATAGCTTTGACTAGATGGACCTAGGTTGGCAAAGTAATGTCTCTGCTTTTTAATATGCTATCTAGTTAGGTTGGTCATAACTTTCCTACCAAGGAGTAAGCATCTTTTAATTTATAGACACTGTGAATTATTTATAGACTATTTTAGACTATAAATTATAGCCTAATTTATAGACACTGGGAATTATGCAACTAAATCATGCTTAATTCTCACAAAACCTAGAACTGAATTCTTGACCCATGTGCAATAAGAGAATGGGGATTCATGGTATGTGGAAACTGTATAGTTATCTTTTTTATTTTTTAAAAAGTACCTTTCTCTGTTTTTTTTTTCATTTTACCTTTATTTTCTCTGCTACTCATATTCATAGTATTATTATTTTACAAATAATTTTTGAAACAACGTATGTGACTGTGTCCCACAGTAAAAAGAGCATGCAAACTTGAGTCTCTGAGTCCAAAGAATGTATCTTTCATACTAAAATTGTATGTTGAGAATTACATAGAAATGTAAATCTAGTGACATGTGAATGAAGGGGTAACATCAAGGTGAGAACGCAATCTAGAATTTGAGAAACCATGTAGAACTCTGATATTGTGATTCAGATGAAGAGTGATGAGTGTTTGACCCTCTGTGGTAAGGGGAGGGGATGCTCACTCTGGACTGATGATCTAGAGCTTGTCTAGAAAAAGCAGTAGGATTTAAGATCACAGTAAATATGGGAGGATATCAGACATCAGCTACCATTGGCACCAATCAAACACCAAAAATAGTTATTCCTTGACTGATTTAGTGACTGAATGACTCACTATAACCAACTTAAGCATGCTGGATTTGAAAAGACAATAAATAATGTAAGCAGAGATACATTATTGGCATCAGACTACATTTCTTTTGGGATACAAGAATGAAGAAGAGACTCAGAGCCAGCAGTGTTCCTAATTGGTGAAGTTTTAAACCACATCTTAATCTATGCATACTTTTTCATCTTATTGTCTGTGGGAATTTAGCTTCCTCTGTATATTTCTACTTAGAGGACTCTACACACCCGAACTCACGTGATTTTTTCATGAGATTGAGTGAAAAATGAGCTGCTGGTTTCATCATCACCTTCTCCCTTGATCTAAAATAAACATCTGCATTCTCAATTTAGTCATTCATGATTATTTGCCATTTTTTCTATATAAACATTGCTTATGCACCAAGAACATGCCAGAACCCATACTTGATGCCATCCAGAAATGGACTGAAGTCTCCAAATTTAAAATCCAGAACCTCACAGAGTCATCAGGGTGGAAGTCCTTTGCTTTGCAAGTTGTAGAAACTACTATGATGTATAAATCTGAAAAGAAAAATCAGACTCTTTAGAAACATCTTTATAGAGAAAAAAAGATGCTGATTATTTTATTGTTTTCATTTAAAGTTTTATAATCAGATTGGAGAAATAAAAAAAATTTAAAATTTTTGATTCCTAAAGTAAAAAACTTTCCTAGACTAAAAATTTGTTTTTTATAACTGGAATGGCAGAGAAGATTTCTGCCTAAAATAATAAAGAAACAAAAAAATCACACTTTTAATTAATAAGAAATTTTTTTATCAGTCTCTTCTCTGGGGTCAAAGTGACAGATTTAGTCTCTAAGGTGGACTAGGGACTTGCCCCTGCCCCCTAGACTTCAGGCATGTATCAATAGGACCTCTTAGGAAAGAGCAGAAGAATGACTTTCTCTCGGATCTTCTTGGTCTTTACTCCATAGGTAAGAGGGTTGAGGGCAGGTGGGATGATAACATAGAGGTTGGCAAACACAATGTGAAAGGTCCGAGGGACATTGTGTCCAAAGCGATGTGCAAGGATGGAGAAGAACGCTGGTATATAGAACATGAGGATGACACAGACGTGGGAACCACAGGTGCCCAGGGCCTTCTGGCGAGCATCCTGAGAAGGGAGGCGAAAGACAGCACAGAGGATGAGGATGTAGGAGACAGCAATTAGAATCACATCTATAATCACTGTCATGATGGGAACACAAAACCCATACCAGATATTGATGGAGATGTCAGCACAGGCTAGTCGGGCAACACCTATGTGCTCACAGTATGTGTGAGGGATGTCATGTGTCCTGCAGAAGGGTAGACGATTTACAAGGAAAACACATGGGACAAAAACACAGAAGCTTCTGAAGGAGATTCCCACAGCAATTGTGACAATGGTCCTGGGGGTCAGAATAGTGGTGTATCTCAAGGGTGAACAGATGGCCACATAGCGGTCAAATGCCATGGCCAGCAGTATAGCTGAGTCCAGAACAAAGCTGTAGTGCAGAAAGAATAATTGTGTGAGACAGCCGGGAAAGCTGATTTCCTGAGGACCAAACCAGAAGATGCTCAGAGCTTTTGGGACACAGGTGGTAGATAGTATGAGGTCAGTAATAGCCAGCATGGAAAGGAAAAAGAACATGGGTGCATGAAGACTGTGCTCCTTTGCAATGAGGTAGAGAAGAATACTATTACCCACAATGGCCACCAGATAGATGAGGCAGAAGGGGATGCTGATCCAGATGTGGTACTGCTCAAGTCCAGGGATGCCCAAAAGGGTAAAGGCACCCATGTTGTAGCCAGTTAGGTTGTATATGGCCATTGAAATCTGATTAACAGGTTCTGTGTCCTAAAACAAATTGTATATAATTACCATATGCCAAGAAACAACCTCCCTTTGCTATTAAGAGCAATGCTTATCTTCTCTAAAAAGATTCTAAAATACTAGTACTCTTGTGCTAAGCACCGGGTCTCTCCAAAGTTGTCTTCAAACTGCATAAAATGCTGTTTCTGTTTTAATGTCTGAGTTTTCCCTAGGTTAATGTAATGTGTTGTTGTATAGATATGAGTATAGAGAAAAATAATCTAACTATAATCTGAGAAAAAAGAAAAGTAAAGTAGAAAAGTAAGGCATTATTAAAAAATTATTTACTTATTTTTTATTTTGGGCAGTGCTGGGTCTTTTTGCTGCTCCTGGGCTTTCTTTAGTTGTGGCAAATGGGGGCTACTCCTAGCTGTGATGCATGGGCTTCTCATTGCAGTGGCTTCTCTTGTTGAGGAGCACGGGCTCTAAGGTGCATGGGCTTTGGTAGCTGCAGCATTTGGGCTCATTAGTTGCATCACATGGGCTTAATTGCTCCAGGGCATGTGCAATCTTCCCAGACCAGGGATCGAACATGTGTCCTCTGCATTGGCAGGAGGATTCTTATCTATTGTGCCACCAGGAAAGTCCAAAAAGTAAGGCATTTCAGTTTGAAAAATAAGGAGGCAATTTATCATTATAGGCTCCTCCCATAGACCAGTCTCATAAAGTATTTAGAACAATCTTCTGAGATTATATTTTTTCTCCTGATTTTCTTTTAAAAGAAACTAAGACTCTGAGAGCTATCATACCCAAGATCTCATCTTTAGTAACTGGCAGAGCCAAGAACATTAAAGTCCACAGACAACAACATTCTACCTCATATGACTTCTTCCATACTCTGTTAAATGAGAAGAATTGAGAAGAGGTAGTGGGTGTAGAAGAGTTTAAGGAAAGACATAAACCTGGAACTGTAATTTGACACACCAACCCTATTATAGTTGCAATGATTTCCCTGACCCGAGAAAGTCTTGGGATTTGCAGACCATAATGTGCTCTGAGGCTGTGTTTGATGTCTCACCATGGAGGATAATATGAGAAAGATATGTAGCCAGCCTCCAACTCACCCTTAGGATTTAATAAGGCAATTATTTCAAATATGCTTTTGAGAAAGATAGAGATGATTTCTAGTGGAAGAAATATAGAATTTATATATTCTAAATTCTGAACCAAGATAAAAGCAAATAAGCAACCTCTATAGTAAGAGTTCTTTTCCTTTGGAGAAGGAAATGGCAACCCACTCCAGTATTCTTACCTGGAGAATTCCATGGACAGAGGAGCCTGGGAGACTACAGTCCATGGGGTCGGAGAGAGTCAGACGCAACTGAGCAACTAACACTACTACCACCATAGTAAGAGGTAACATTTTTTGAGAACTTTCATTATACTACACACAACTAAAGCTTTTACATGGAATCATTTCTATGCTCCTCTTAACAATGAGATAGATAAATGTGTTACCCACATTTTAAAGATATAGAAACTGAAGCAGAGAGAAGTTAAGTAACGTGCCACTGCCACACAATGAGGAAATGGCAGAGCTGGGACTCAAATGCTAAGAGTCTTCTCATAGACTCCTGTGTATATGACCAATATTCTCTATACAGTCTATGGAAAATGGTATATACATGACATCTGTACAGCAAAAGACTTAAATTTTGGCACATAAAGAAAGCAGAAAGCTGAAAGCATATAACAAATTAGTGTAATATTGAGCACATCACTTACGGTTTAAAACGTAAATGTCTGGGACTTCCCTTGTGGTTCAGTGGTAAAGAATCTGCCTACCGATGAGGAAGACATGGGTTCGATCCCTGGTACATGAAGATCTCACATGCCCTGGAGTAACTAAGCCCCTGTACCACACCTATTAGGCCTGTGCTCTAGAGTCCACAAGAGAAAAGTTGACATAGCAACGAAGACCAGCACAGACAGAAATAATATAAACAAATTTAAAACTTTTGTAAATGTAGAATTCTGAATTCCTATACTTAAAAGCATTGGTATCAATGAAGTCTTTTAAAATAAATCTGATTATATGTTGCTCACATGAAAAGGATCTAAAGCAAAGTACCCAGAAAAGGTAAAACAAAAGGATAAACCAGGGAACATCAGACAACTTGATAGACAAAGAACACAAACCTTACAAAAGGAAAATAAGAAAAAGTAAAGTTTACCTTTCAACGTTATTAAATGAAAAAAAAAAAAAAAAACAAATACTTTGCACTATATAGAGGAACACTCCTAAGTGAAGGTGTAAGTCATACTGCTTGTAGATATCCATTCTTAGTACTCAACTAATATAAAGAATGTTTATTAGAAACAACCTATTCATTTACCCAACTTTTTTATTTTCTTATTTTTATCTGTCACAGACTTCCTTGCAATTCCCTTGATTATTTGAAGATATATATCTGGCTATTATCTACAACAAGTTTAACATCCTTGCCCTTTACCTACCCAAAATTTTCCCCTCAAAGTAGCACAGCATCATGCTGGATGACTATTTTGTTACTGATGATCTGCCGACCCAAATCCAGGGCCATATCTTCGAAGTGCTATAACCCCAGATTGACTAAGCTCATAAATCACAAATATGGTTTTATATCTGTCTTATGATGTGAGTCACCTATTACCAATCTGCTCCTTAAGAACCTCAATGCCTCTACAGCACTGACTTTGTCACTATCATTCCTTCAGTATCCATGTGTCTTTGCATCCCTCTTTATGTAGTTTAACATCTACAAGTCATCATTTCAACTACTCTCTTAAAATATTTTGCTGCCCTCCCTCCACTAAGCTTCCATGATATGTAAATGGCAAAAGGCAATTCTTAGATTAATAAACTTAGTAAGTACTCTAAGTCATGATGGAAAAGTACTTCTTAGTTAAGTATATTTGTGTTCCCCAAATTTCATAATCATCAGCCTTAAACTTAATCCTCAACACTGTCCAATGGTCCAACAATATGATCTTGTACAACTCGATCTCCCTGTATGACTGTTTTTTTTTTTTTTTTTATGGAATCTTAGCTTCTTGTTTAGAGATTGAACCCAGGCCTTTAGTAGTGAAAGCAGAGAGTCCTAACCACTGGAACACCAGGGAATTCTCTGGCTTTTATCCTACTCTCTTTTAAGCACATTCACCATCCCCAAATTCCTCTTTCTCAGCAGATAATGTTTTATTTTACTTCATAGAGAAATTAGAACCATTAGATATTCCCTTGTGCCTCAGATGGTAAAGAATCTACATGCAATGTGGGAGACACAGGTTCGATCGTTGGGCCTAAAAGATCCCCTGGAGAAGGAAACGGCAATCCACTCCAGTATTCTTCCCTAGAGAAATCCACGGACAGAGAAGCCTGGAAGTCCATAGACCATGGAGTCGCAAAGGGTCGGACAGGACTGATTGACTAACACTTTCACTTTCAGGTATAAATCGTGTGTAGACAGCCTGGACAGCATATTAAAAAGCAGAGACATTACTTTGCCAACAAAGGTCGACCTAGTCAAGGCTATGGTTTTTCCAGTAGTCATGTATGGATGTGAGAGTTGGACCATAAAGAAAGCTGAGCACCCAAGAATTGACACTTTTGAACTGTGGTGTTGGAGAAGACTCTTGAGCGTCTCTTGGATGGCAAGGGACTATATCCTAAAGGAAATCAGTCCTGAATATTTATTGGAAAGGCTGATGCTGAAGCTGAAACTCCAATACTTTGGCCACCTGATTTGAAGAACTGACTCACTGGAAAAGCCCCTGATGCTGGGAAAGATTGAAGACAGGAGGAGAAGGGGATGACAGAGGATGAGATGGTTGGATGGCATCACCAACTCTATGGACATGAGTTTGAGTAAGCTACAGGAGTTGGTGATGGCCAGGGAGGCCTGGTGTGCTGCAGTCCATGGGGGTGCAAAGAGTCGGATACGAGTGAGCAACTGAACTGAACTGATAACTGAAAATCATGGATAATGGAAAGTCCATGCAGCACAGCCCTAAATAAATAAATTTTTTTTTTAATTAAGAGAAAAAGAAAAAAAGAGAGAGAGACTGAGTCCTTTTATTCACACCCAGAGAACCATATACGTAAGCCTTTTGCAAGGATGTATCACAATTTATTCCATTTACTCACCTATCATTTATCTTTCTTGAGGGCAAAGATTTTCATATTCATAGCTTTATCTCCTTATTCTAGCTTAATTGTTGTTAAACACTTAAGTTTTACTGAATAAATGAGTATTGTTTAAGTCACTGCACACACACAAGCTCTTGTTTGACATGGGTCCTTTGTGCATGTGCACCCACATCACTCTCTATCCTACCTTTATTATATTCACACTGTATTCACTAAAGTGCAGGTTAATGAATAATTGGCTAAAATAATGGGTTAATTAATTAATTAGCAAACACACAACATGTTTTTGTACTTATACCTAGAAGCGCATGAAATCATAGGGAGTCTACACAAAGTCACAGTACAGACACTGCTTAAGAACTCTGATTTTAGAGTCAAGTGTCCTGATTTTCCACTTAAACTCTGACTCTTTTTCTCATTATACTTAACATGTTATTTGATTTCTTTAAAATGCCTGCTTCCTTATAGCATTTTTCTGAAGAGATTTTCTACAGGAGAAACGTCCTCACCTCAGTGACAGGAAAATAGTAGGGTCTCAATAAATAGCAACTAGTATGTAATATCATTATGACAACAAATAGAGGCAAATGCACAGATATGGCAGAAAGTGTCAAATCCCACGAAATCCAGAGTGCTAGTCCAGTGTTCTGCATCCAAGTTCTTAGACCGTTTTGTTTTGGCTGTTGAATTGTCCGCATGACAGCTCCAGTCCTGCTTGCTCCCTTTGTTTTATTTCTCCCTCCTCCTTTCAATCCTCAGACTTGATAATCTGGCTCCCTAGCCTGTGGACTATCTCATAGGCAAATCTGGACTGAGCCCACCTTGTCTTCTCCTGTTCCTGCTCTCAGGTCCTCTGTGTGTCCGTCAGTCAGCCTGCCCCGGGATCTGGCTCAGTCATGACTGTGGCTTTCCAATCACACCTGCCCTGCCCCCAAACCAACACTCACCAGTCTCCAGCTCCTTCATAAGAATGGAGGGAAACAGCACCCTTAAGGGGCTAATCTTCTTCTTTCTCTTCCTGGGATTTCAGAGGGGACACAGAGGCTGGTGGGCCCCTGAGGTACAGCAGACACTAATCCAATTGTTGACTTGTGGGAGGCACAGTGAGGCTCTTCCCAGATGGTCTGGCTCATGAAGTTCTGAGGTCCCGAAGTTTGAGGTGGACTGAGTCCCTGCAGGCTCAGATCTTCCTGGGCAAGCAATGTCTCAGGGCACAGAATCTCCTGGGCCTTTCAAAACGGCTGGGAAAGCCATCTACAGAGACACTATCTGTATTTCTTCTGTGTGAGTGTGTGTCTTTTGTGTATGTGTTTCAGAGAACTTGCATATCTTTGAGTGATGTTTTGTTTACGCTATACATTTTCAATGGTTATTTTCATAAAATGTAAATAGATTTATAGAATATACATGGATTCTTCTTTCTGATACCTAAAATGCGGATGGCCAAGTTATCATAAATCATTCATCTTGATCAAACACTTGAGCTTTCATGTAAAACTCCTTACACATACACTTGCCAGCCCTGCTGATTTTGAAGTCTACTTCAAAATACCTTTAGAATCATGTTCCTCCTTTAATAACCACTCTTCTGTCTCTCATTGCTTCTGTTATTCAGCCCTCATTGATGTAAAATTTAATTCCACCCCACCAATCCATCCTCTCCTCTGAAGCCATAACATGCTGTGTTAAGTCAATTCAGTCGTGTCTGACTCTTTGTGACCCCATGGACTGTAACCCATCAGGCTCATCTGTCCATGGGATTCTCCAGTCAAAAATACTGGAGTGGGTTGCCATGCTCTCCTCCAGGCAATCTTCCTGACCCAGGGATAGAACCCACATTCCTTATTTCTCCTGCATCAGTGGGTGGGTTCTTTACCACTAGCATCACCTAGGAAGACCAAGAAGCCATAATAATCTTTCTAAAATAGAAATGTGATTGTCATTTCTGCAGAAATGTTTAGGATGAAGTAAATAGCATAGAAAATCTAGCAATTTCAGGCCCAAGAGGAAGTTAATTCCCTTTAGTTGCATCTTCTCAGTTCAGTTCAGTTCAGTTCAGTCACTCAGTCATGTCCTACTCTTTGCGACCCCATGAATCGCAGTATGCCAGGCCTCCCTGTCCATCACCAAATCCTGGAGTTCACTCAGACTCATGCCCATCGAGTCGGTGATGCCATCCAGCCATCTCATCCTCTGTCGTCTCCTTCTCCTCCTGCCCCCAATCCCTCCCAGCATCAGGATCTTTTCCAATGAGTCAACTCTTCGCATGAGGTGGCCAAAGTACTGGGGTTTCAGGTGCAGCATCAGTTCTTCCAATGAGCACCCAGGACTGAGCTCCTTTAAGATGGACTGGTTGGATCTCCTTGCAGTCCAAGGGACTCTCAAGAGTCTTCTCCAACATCACAGTTCAAAAACATCAATTCTTTAGTGCTCAGCTTTCTTCACAGTCCAACTATCACACCCATACATGATACTTGAAAAACCATAGCTTTGACTAGATGGACCTAGGTTGGCAAAGTAATGTCTCTGCTTTTTAATATGCTATCTAGTTAGGTTGGTCATAACTTTCCTACCAAGGAGTAAGCATCTTTTAATTTATAGACACTGTGAATTATTTATAGACTATTTTAGACTATAAATTATAGCCTAATTTATAGACACTGGGAATTATGCAACTAAATCATGCTTAATTCTCACAAAACCTAGAACTGAATTCTTGACCCATGTGCAATAAGAGAATGGGGATTCATGGTATGTGGAAACTGTATAGTTATCTTTTTTATTTTTTAAAAAGTACCTTTCTCTGTTTTTTTTTTCATTTTACCTTTATTTTCTCTGCTACTCATATTCATAGTATTATTATTTTACAAATAATTTTTGAAACAACGTATGTGACTGTGTCCCACAGTAAAAAGAGCATGCAAACTTGAGTCTCTGAGTCCAAAGAATGTATCTTTCATACTAAAATTGTATGTTGAGAATTACATAGAAATGTAAATCTAGTGACATGTGAATGAAGGGGTAACATCAAGGTGAGAACGCAATCTAGAATTTGAGAAACCATGTAGAACTCTGATATTGTGATTCAGATGAAGAGTGATGAGTGTTTGACCCTCTGTGGTAAGGGGAGGGGATGCTCACTCTGGACTGATGATCTAGAGCTTGTCTAGAAAAAGCAGTAGGATTTAAGATCACAGTAAATATGGGAGGATATCAGACATCAGCTACCATTGGCACCAATCAAACACCAAAAATAGTTATTCCTTGACTGATTTAGTGACTGAATGACTCACTATAACCAACTTAAGCATGCTGGATTTGAAAAGACAATAAATAATGTAAGCAGAGATACATTATTGGCATCAGACTACATTTCTTTTGGGATACAAGAATGAAGAAGAGACTCAGAGCCAGCAGTGTTCCTAATTGGTGAAGTTTTAAACCACATCTTAATCTATGCATACTTTTTCATCTTATTGTCTGTGGGAATTTAGCTTCCTCTGTATATTTCTACTTAGAGGACTCTACACACCCGAACTCACGTGATTTTTTCATGAGATTGAGTGAAAAATGAGCTGCTGGTTTCATCATCACCTTCTCCCTTGATCTAAAATAAACATCTGCATTCTCAATTTAGTCATTCATGATTATTTGCCATTTTTTCTATATAAACATTGCTTATGCACCAAGAACATGCCAGAACCCATACTTGATGCCATCCAGAAATGGACTGAAGTCTCCAAATTTAAAATCCAGAACCTCACAGAGTCATCAGGGTGGAAGTCCTTTGCTTTGCAAGTTGTAGAAACTACTATGATGTATAAATCTGAAAAGAAAAATCAGACTCTTTAGAAACATCTTTATAGAGAAAAAAAGATGCTGATTATTTTATTGTTTTCATTTAAAGTTTTATAATCAGATTGGAGAAATAAAAAAAATTTAAAATTTTTGATTCCTAAAGTAAAAAACTTTCCTAGACTAAAAATTTGTTTTTTATAACTGGAATGGCAGAGAAGATTTCTGCCTAAAATAATAAAGAAACAAAAAAATCACACTTTTAATTAATAAGAAATTTTTTTATCAGTCTCTTCTCTGGGGTCAAAGTGACAGATTTAGTCTCTAAGGTGGACTAGGGACTTGCCCCTGCCCCCTAGACTTCAGGCATGTATCAATAGGACCTCTTAGGAAAGAGCAGAAGAATGACTTTCTCTCGGATCTTCTTGGTCTTTACTCCATAGATAAGAGGGTTGAGGGCAGGTGGGATGATAACATAGAGGTTGGCAAACACAATGTGAAAGGTCCGAGGGACATTGTGTCCAAAGCGATGTGCAAGGATGGAGAAGAACGCTGGTATATAGAACATGAGGATGACACAGACGTGGGAACCACAGGTGCCCAGGGCCTTCTGGCGAGCATCCTGAGAAGGGAGGCGAAAGACAGCACAGAGGATGAGGATGTAGGAGACAGCAATTAGAATCACATCTATAATCACTGTCATGATGGGAACACAAAACCCATACCAGATATTGATGGAGATGTCAGCACAGGCTAGTCGGGCAACACCTATGTGCTCACAGTATGTGTGAGGGATGTCATGTGTCCTGCAGAAGGGTAGACGATTTACAAGGAAAACACATGGGACAAAAACACAGAAGCTTCTGAAGGAGATTCCCACAGCAATTGTGACAATGGTCCTGGGGGTCAGAATAGTGGTGTATCTCAAGGGTGAACAGATGGCCACATAGCGGTCAAATGCCATGGCCAGCAGTATAGCTGAGTCCAGAACAAAGCTGTAGTGCAGAAAGAATAATTGTGTGAGACAGCCGGGAAAGCTGATTTCCTGAGGACCAAACCAGAAGATGCTCAGAGCTTTTGGGACACAGGTGGTAGATAGTATGAGGTCAGTAATAGCCAGCATGGAAAGGAAAAAGAACATGGGTGCATGAAGACTGTGCTCCTTTGCAATGAGGTAGAGAAGAATACTATTACCCACAATGGCCACCAGATAGATGAGGCAGAAGGGGATGCTGATCCAGATGTGGTACTGCTCAAGTCCAGGGATGCCCAAAAGGGTAAAGGCACCCATGTTGTAGCCAGTTAGGTTGTATATGGCCATTGAAATCTGATTAACAGGTTCTGTGTCCTAAAACAAATTGTATATAATTACCATATGCCAAGAAACAACCTCCCTTTGCTATTAAGAGCAATGCTTATCTTCTCTAAAAAGATTCTAAAATACTAGTACTCTTGTGCTAAGCACCGGGTCTCTCCAAAGTTGTCTTCAAACTGCATAAAATGCTGTTTCTGTTTTAATGTCTGAGTTTTCCCTAGGTTAATGTAATGTGTTGTTGTATAGATATGAGTATAGAGAAAAATAATCTAACTATAATCTGAGAAAAAAGAAAAGTAAAGTAGAAAAGTAAGGCATTATTAAAAAATTATTTACTTATTTTTTATTTTGGGCAGTGCTGGGTCTTTTTGCTGCTCCTGGGCTTTCTTTAGTTGTGGCAAATGGGGGCTACTCCTAGCTGTGATGCATGGGCTTCTCATTGCAGTGGCTTCTCTTGTTGAGGAGCACGGGCTCTAAGGTGCATGGGCTTTGGTAGCTGCAGCATTTGGGCTCATTAGTTGCATCACATGGGCTTAATTGCTCCAGGGCATGTGCAATCTTCCCAGACCAGGGATCGAACATGTGTCCTCTGCATTGGCAGGAGGATTCTTATCTATTGTGCCACCAGGAAAGTCCAAAAAGTAAGGCATTTCAGTTTGAAAAATAAGGAGGCAATTTATCATTATAGGCTCCTCCCATAGACCAGTCTCATAAAGTATTTAGAACAATCTTCTGAGATTATATTTTTTCTCCTGATTTTCTTTTAAAAGAAACTAAGACTCTGAGAGCTATCATACCCAAGATCTCATCTTTAGTAACTGGCAGAGCCAAGAACATTAAAGTCCACAGACAACAACATTCTACCTCATATGACTTCTTCCATACTCTGTTAAATGAGAAGAATTGAGAAGAGGTAGTGGGTGTAGAAGAGTTTAAGGAAAGACATAAACCTGGAACTGTAATTTGACACACCAACCCTATTATAGTTGCAATGATTTCCCTGACCCGAGAAAGTCTTGGGATTTGCAGACCATAATGTGCTCTGAGGCTGTGTTTGATGTCTCACCATGGAGGATAATATGAGAAAGATATGTAGCCAGCCTCCAACTCACCCTTAGGATTTAATAAGGCAATTATTTCAAATATGCTTTTGAGAAAGATAGAGATGATTTCTAGTGGGAGAGATATAGAATTTATATATTCTAAATTCTGAACCAAGATAAAAGCAAATAAGCAACCTCTATAGTAAGAGTTCTTTTCCTTTGGAGAAGGAAATGGCAGCCCACTCCAGTATTCTTACTTGGAGAATTCCATGGACAGAGGAGCCTGGGAGACTACAGTCCATGGGGTCGGAGAGAGTCAGACGCAACTGAGCAACTAACACTACTACCACCATAGTAAGAGGTAACATTTTTTGAGAACTTTCATTATACTACACACAACTAAAGCTTTTACATGGAATCATTTCTATGCTCCTCTTAACAATGAGATAGATAAATGTGTTACCCACATTTTAAAGATATAGAAACTGAAGCAGAGAGAAGTTAAGTAACGTGCCACTGCCACACAATGAGGAAATGGCAGAGCTGGGACTCAAATGCTAAGAGTCTTCTCATAGACTCCTGTGTATATGACCAATATTCTCTATACAGTCTATGGAAAATGGTATATACATGACATCTGTACAGCAAAAGACTTAAATTTTGGCACATAAAGAAAGCAGAAAGCTGAAAGCATATAACAAATTAGTGTAATATTGAGCACATCACTTACGGTTTAAAACGTAAATGTCTGGGACTTCCCTTGTGGTTCAGTGGTAAAGAATCTGCCTACCGATGAGGAAGACATGGGTTCGATCCCTGGTACATGAAGATCTCACATGCCCTGGAGTAACTAAGCCCCTGTACCACACCTATTAGGCCTGTGCTCTAGAGTCCACAAGAGAAAAGTTGACATAGCAACGAAGACCAGCACAGACAGAAATAATATAAACAAATTTAAAACTTTTGTAAATGTAGAATTCTGAATTCCTATACTTAAAAGCATTGGTATCAATGAAGTCTTTTAAAATAAATCTGATTATATGTTGCTCACATGAAAAGGATCTAAAGCAAAGTACCCAGAAAAGGTAAAACAAAAGGATAAACCAGGGAACATCAGACAACTTGATAGACAAAGAACACAAACCTTACAAAAGGAAAATAAGAAAAAGTAAAGTTTACCTTTCAACGTTATTAAATGAAAAAAAAAAAAAAAAACAAATACTTTGCACTATATAGAGGAACACTCCTAAGTGAAGGTGTAAGTCATACTGCTTGTAGATATCCATTCTTAGTACTCAACTAATATAAAGAATGTTTATTAGAAACAACCTATTCATTTACCCAACTTTTTTATTTTCTTATTTTTATCTGTCACAGACTTCCTTGCAATTCCCTTGATTATTTGAAGATATATATCTGGCTATTATCTACAACAAGTTTAACATCCTTGCCCTTTACCTACCCAAAATTTTCCCCTCAAAGTAGCACAGCATCATGCTGGATGACTATTTTGTTACTGATGATCTGCCGACCCAAATCCAGGGCCATATCTTCGAAGTGCTATAACCCCAGATTGACTAAGCTCATAAATCACAAATATGGTTTTATATCTGTCTTATGATGTGAGTCACCTATTACCAATCTGCTCCTTAAGAACCTCAATGCCTCTACAGCACTGACTTTGTCACTATCATTCCTTCAGTATCCATGTGTCTTTGCATCCCTCTTTATGTAGTTTAACATCTACAAGTCATCATTTCAACTACTCTCTTAAAATATTTTGCTGCCCTCCCTCCACTAAGCTTCCATGATATGTAAATGGCAAAAGGCAATTCTTAGATTAATAAACTTAGTAAGTACTCTAAGTCATGATGGAAAAGTACTTCTTAGTTAAGTATATTTGTGTTCCCCAAATTTCATAATCATCAGCCTTAAACTTAATCCTCAACACTGTCCAATGGTCCAACAATATGATCTTGTACAACTCGATCTCCCTGTATGACTGTTTTTTTGGCTGCACCATATGGAATCTTAGCTTCTTGTTTAGAGATTGAACCCAGGCCTTTAGTAGTGAAAGCAGAGAGTCCTAACCACTGGAACACCAGGGAATTCTCTGGCTTTTATCCTACTCTCTTTTAAGCACATTCACCATCCCCAAATTCCTCTTTCTCAGCAGATAATGTTTTATTTTACTTCATAGAGAAATTAGAACCATTAGATATTCCCTTGTGCCTCAGATGGTAAAGAATCTACATGCAATGTGGGAGACACAGGTTCGATCGTTGGGCCTAAAAGATCCCCTGGAGAAGGAAACGGCAATCCACTCCAGTATTCTTCCCTAGAGAAATCCACGGACAGAGAAGCCTGGAAGTCCATAGACCATGGAGTCGCAAAGGGTCGGACAGGACTGATTGACTAACACTTTCACTTTCAGGTATAAATCGTGTGTAGACAGCCTGGACAGCATATTAAAAAGCAGAGACATTACTTTGCCAACAAAGGTCGACCTAGTCAAGGCTATGGTTTTTCCAGTAGTCATGTATGGATGTGAGAGTTGGACCATAAAGAAAGCTGAGCACCCAAGAATTGACACTTTTGAACTGTGGTGTTGGAGAAGACTCTTGAGCGTCTCTTGGATGGCAAGGGACTATATCCTAAAGGAAATCAGTCCTGAATATTTATTGGAAAGGCTGATGCTGAAGCTGAAACTCCAATACTTTGGCCACCTGATTTGAAGAACTGACTCACTGGAAAAGCCCCTGATGCTGGGAAAGATTGAAGACAGGAGGAGAAGGGGATGACAGAGGATGAGATGGTTGGATGGCATCACCAACTCTATGGACATGAGTTTGAGTAAGCTACAGGAGTTGGTGATGGCCAGGGAGGCCTGGTGTGCTGCAGTCCATGGGGGTGCAAAGAGTCGGATACGAGTGAGCAACTGAACTGAACTGATAACTGAAAATCATGGATAATGGAAAGTCCATGCAGCACAGCCCTAAATAAATAAATTTTTTTTTAATTAAGAGAAAAAGAAAAAAAGAGAGAGAGACTGAGTCCTTTTATTCACACCCAGAGAACCATATACGTAAGCCTTTTGCAAGGATGTATCACAATTTATTCCATTTACTCACCTATCATTTATCTTTCTTGAGGGCAAAGATTTTCATATTCATAGCTTTATCTCCTTATTCTAGCTTAATTGTTGTTAAACACTTAAGTTTTACTGAATAAATGAGTATTGTTTAAGTCACTGCACACACACAAGCTCTTGTTTGACATGGGTCCTTTGTGCATGTGCACCCACATCACTCTCTATCCTACCTTTATTATATTCACACTGTATTCACTAAAGTGCAGGTTAATGAATAATTGGCTAAAATAATGGGTTAATTAATTAATTAGCAAACACACAACATGTTTTTGTACTTATACCTAGAAGCGCATGAAATCATAGGGAGTCTACACAAAGTCACAGTACAGACACTGCTTAAGAACTCTGATTTTAGAGTCAAGTGTCCTGATTTTCCACTTAAACTCTGACTCTTTTTCTCATTATACTTAACATGTTATTTGATTTCTTTAAAATGCCTGCTTCCTTATAGCATTTTTCTGAAGAGATTTTCTACAGGAGAAACGTCCTCACCTCAGTGACAGGAAAATAGTAGGGTCTCAATAAATAGCAACTAGTATGTAATATCATTATGACAACAAATAGAGGCAAATGCACAGATATGGCAGAAAGTGTCAAATCCCACGAAATCCAGAGTGCTAGTCCAGTGTTCTGCATCCAAGTTCTTAGACCGTTTTGTTTTGGCTGTTGAATTGTCCGCATGACAGCTCCAGTCCTGCTTGCTCCCTTTGTTTTATTTCTCCCTCCTCCTTTCAATCCTCAGACTTGATAATCTGGCTCCCTAGCCTGTGGACTATCTCATAGGCAAATCTGGACTGAGCCCACCTTGTCTTCTCCTGTCCCTGCTCTCAGGTCCTCTGTGTGTCCGTCAGTCAGCCTGCCCCGGGATCTGGCTCAGTCATGACTGTGGCTTTCCAATCACACCTGCCCTGCCCCCAAACCAACACTCACCAGTCTCCAGCTCCTTCATAAGAATGGAGGGAAACAGCACCCTTAAGGGGCTAATCTTCTTCTTTCTCTTCCTGGGATTTCAGAGGGGACACAGAGGCTGGTGGGCCCCTGAGGTACAGCAGACACTAATCCAATTGTTGACTTGTGGGAGGCACAGTGAGGCTCTTCCCAGATGGTCTGGCTCATGAAGTTCTGAGGTCCCGAAGTTTGAGGTGGACTGAGTCCCTGCAGGCTCAGATCTTCCTGGGCAAGCAATGTCTCAGGGCACAGAATCTCCTGGGCCTTTCAAAACGGCTGGGAAAGCCATCTACAGAGACACTATCTGTATTTCTTCTGTGTGAGTGTGTGTCTTTTGTGTATGTGTTTCAGAGAACTTGCATATCTTTGAGTGATGTTTTGTTTACGCTATACATTTTCAATGGTTATTTTCATAAAATGTAAATAGATTTATAGAATATACATGGATTCTTCTTTCTGATACCTAAAATGCGGATGGCCAAGTTATCATAAATCATTCATCTTGATCAAACACTTGAGCTTTCATGTAAAACTCCTTACACATACACTTGCCAGCCCTGCTGATTTTGAAGTCTACTTCAAAATACCTTTAGAATCATGTTCCTCCTTTAATAACCACTCTTCTGTCTCTCATTGCTTCTGTTATTCAGCCCTCATTGATGTAAAATTTAATTCCACCCCACCAATCCATCCTCTCCTCTGAAGCCATAACATGCTGTGTTAAGTCAATTCAGTCGTGTCTGACTCTTTGTGACCCCATGGACTGTAACCCATCAGGCTCATCTGTCCATGGGATTCTCCAGTCAAAAATACTGGAGTGGGTTGCCATGCTCTCCTCCAGGCAATCTTCCTGACCCAGGGATAGAACCCACATTCCTTATTTCTCCTGCATCAGTGGGTGGGTTCTTTACCACTAGCATCACCTAGGAAGACCAAGAAGCCATAATAATCTTTCTAAAATAGAAATGTGATTGTCATTTCTGCAGAAATGTTTAGAATAAAGTAAATAGCATAGAAAATCTCACAATTTCAGGTCCAAGAGAAAGTTAATTCCCTTTAGTTGCATCTTCTTCTACTCATCTGCAAAACACCCTAAATTCCAACTGCTCTCTTTGTATTTTCACATACACAAAATTTTGCAAGAATCTTCCTTCTGCAAATGTTGTTTGTCTTTTGAGACTATCTTTTCTATTCCTTTCTTTCTGACTCAGCTTAAACTCTAGCATCACTTCATTTGGAAAGTCATCCCTCACTTACCCCTGTGTTTACTCCCACCATAGCACTAATCACACCATGTTGCAATTAATCATCTGCGTAGTACTCTGTCTCTACTTTCGAAACACACATTCCCTAATGGAGGGCTTCACTCTCTTTATGCTCATGACTGGCTTTCCATTGTTGTTCACAAACTATGAATTCAATTTGTGTCCTCAACTATTACTAGTAGTAGAAAGAGCATCACCTGTTTTTATCATATTTGTTTATGCAATATTTTATATGTTGAAATTACTAGTAAAATTCCAGTTAGAAAATAATTTTATATTACTTGATATAAAAATACCTAAAACTTTCTGAAGTTAGAGCATAATGCGCTGTGCTGTGCTTAGCTGCTCAGCTGTGTACAATTCTTTGTGACCCCATAGACTGTAGCCTGCCAGGCTCCTCTGTCCATGGGGAGACAGAGGAGCTTTATTTCTTAAGCCTAAATCTCAAGAAATACTTTATTAGCTTATGATATCAAAAACTCATATTCAACTAGGATAATTTGACAAAAGTGTATCTTAGATTAAAACCTCATTTATCATAACATTTTTGTAGTCTTCTCAGTTCAAACTCTACCTCTACCCTAAATTTTAGAAAAAAAATTCATATTCCATGACAAGCATGATTAGTAAAGAAGAAAACAGAGAATTGAGGACCCTAAGACCTGTCTTCCATTTACCTTTTTCTTTAGGGAGGGGTTTATCCATGTTTTCTGTAAATTCTTTATTTATTCAAACAGAATGTCCGGGGAAACAATTGTTATTCTGTTTAGAATCAATAGTGACAAAGATAATATGAGCTCTGTGGTTCATAAAGAGATTTCAGGGCATTTTGATGCTGATAGCCTAGTATGTATGTATACTCGCTATGTGCACACATGTCCCACTCTTTGCAACCCATGGACTGCAGCCCACCAGGCTCCTTTGTCCATTAAATTTTCCAGAGAAGAATACTAGAGCAGTATGCATATTGATAAGGTCTGATGGCAAAATATCAGAAAGATGAGAATTCAGATAACATATATATATATATATATATAAACAACTAGTTAAGGTGGCTTTAAAAAGTGTTCACATGATTTGTGATAGTCCTATCTCAACAGGTGGAGTTAATTACCTTCCCTTGAATATGATCTGGATTTAGTGACTCACTTCTAACAAAGTACACGTGCATGTAAACAGTGTGTATCTTCTGAAACTAGGGCACAAAAGACACTGAAGCTTCTTTCTTACTGTCACTCTTGAATTGTCCAATCTGGGAGGAGCCAACCTACAGACCATGAGGACAAGCATCTTGTGTAGGGAGAAACTGAAGCCTCTTACTAATAAATTGGAGATTCCCTGATGGCTCAGATGTTAAAGCATCTGCCTGCAATGCAGGAGACCTGAGTTCGATCCCTGGGTCGGGAAGATCCCCTAGAGTAGGAAATGGCAACCCACTCCAGTACTCATGCCTGGAAAATTTGATGGATGGAGAAGCCTGGTAGGCTACAGTCCATGGGGTCGCAAAGTCAGACATGACTGAGCGACTTCACTTTCTTTCACTTTCACTAACAAATAACACTACAAGAGTGGCCACCTGGAAAGCAGATCCTTCAGCTCTAGCCAACCCTTTTGATGCTTACAACCCCAGTAACACCTTAACTGCAACCTAATAAGAGACCCAAGACAGAATTGCCTAGGTAGACCACTCCTGAATTCTTGTCAGGCAGACAGTTTGTGATCATAAATGCTGTTTGTTTGAAATTGCTAACTTTTGTTTTTTTGAATTGGAGTATAGCTGCTTTACATTGCTGTGTCAGATTCTGCTGTGCAGCGAAATGAATTAGTCACACATACACATGTATCTCTTTTTTGGATGTCTTTCCCACACAGGTCAGCAGAGAGGACCGAGGAGAGTCCCCTGTGCTGTTCCATAGGTCCTCATTAGTTATCTGTTTTATACATAGTAGTGTTTATACCTCAGTCCCAATCTCCCAGTTCTTCCCACCCCTCCCTTTCCCCCTTGTATCCATTTGTTTGTTCTCTACATATGTGTCTCTGTTTCTACTTTGCAAATAAGATCATCTACACCATTTTTCCAGATTCCATATATATGTGTTAATATATGATACTTGTTTTTCTCTTTCTGACTTACTGACATTTTATAGGTCCAGAAATTGCTAATTTTTAAGGTAATTTGTTACACAGCATAGATGACTAATATGAAAAGGGATGCAGGTTATCATTATATAGCTCCACCTAAGGTTATCATTATATAGCTCCACCTAAGGATGAGGAAGTGAAGGTCAAGGCAGAGTATATACTTCTTGGCCTCTTGGGCTGCTTAAAGATATTCCATTATAATTTTATAAAACTGACTTCAACAGAGGAGGTCACCTATTCTATATGTGTGAAATGCAGTAAGCATCATGAATATCTGTAAAAGAATTTTGAAATCACTTCTTTCCCTCCAAAACCATTGACTAAAACTAGGAATAATCTGTCGGGTCCGGGAAACTCAGGCATCACATCAGTTTCATCACATCACCACACATCACATTACCCTGGCTATTCAGAGATAAATATCAGCTATTTACTTGCAGACACAAACTACTAAGATCAATATTGTAAAATAAAATTTTAATACACAGAAAGTATTATAGGAAATCCAAAGAAGTCCTTGGAAACTGAGTTGCAGGGGTAATACCACAGGCTAGGGATCAGAGAAGATCTTGAAAAATAAGTTAACTTAATATAAATCCTGAGGATGAATAAGGATTAGAATAAGACACAGAAAAGATATTTGGTGCCAAGATAGCATGTGCAAATATTCAGCAGTGTCAGAGGTTATGATGTGCTCTGGAAATGTTTGTCATTTAGGAGACCCAGGTATATTTAGTGAAGAGCTGAGAAATGAAACTGCTGAAGTAGGCAGGCAACCAATCATTCATTCATGCATTTTGTTGTTGTTCAGTCACTAAGCTGTGTCCGAATTTTTGTGGGTTCATGGACTACAGCATGCCAGGCTCCTCTGTCCTCCACCATCTCCCAGAGTGTGCTCAAATTCATGTTCCTTGAGTCAGTGATGCCATCTAGCTATCTCATTCTTTGCCTCCTCCTTCTTCTTTTGCCTTCAATCTTTCCTAGCATCAGGGTCTTTTTCAGTAAGCCGACTCTTCAAGTCAGCTGGCCAAAGTATTGGAGTTCATTTTCAGCATCAGTCCTTCCAATGGATATTCAGGGTTGATTTCCTTTAGGATTGACTGGTTTGATTTCCTGGCAGTCCAAGGACTCTCAGAAGTCTTCTTCATTCATGCATGCAGGTCATCAATCATTTCATACAGATACATTGAACATTGAGTACCAGCAAGACACCAAGCTAGACATCAAGAACACAGTGAAAAGGGAAACAGACTCAATGCCTCTCCTCACGAACTGTTCACTCTAGTGAAGAAGGCATACATTATTCAAATCACCAACAAATTATATGTGTAAAAATAATCACTACCTTTGATAATTGTTATGAATATAGAGTATAATGAAGATATCTGATCAGGCCTGGGAAAGATAGAAAAAGATTTTCTGAGGAAGATATTTGAAAGAATTCTAACTAAAAGCTAATAAAATAGTGTTTATTGGGGTCTCACATGTGTCACAGAGTCAAACACTTAAGAAACATTATCAAATTTAGTTCTTACTCTCTTCCAATGAGGTAGGTATCCTTGTTGTTTCCACATTACAGATGAGACAAATGATACGTAGAAAGTTGATCCAGATTGTTCAGCTGTTTAGTGGAGAATTTACTAACTTAGGTAGTCTGACTCCTGAACCATGCTTCTACTTCACATTATACTGTGTTCTCTCCAGCAAGCTAAAGAAAAGTTGGAGAATATTCTAGATACAAAGAAAAGTATGTGCAAAGTCCTTTAGGCAAGAAGGAGGAAGATGTTGATATAAACTCTTTATATACTTAAAAAATTAAGAGCCTCAGAAGACTTTTTTGGTAAGGAACTGACTTTCCCAAGAAACTATCTTGAAAGACAACATTCAACTTAATAGCATATTCCCTGCCCCAGTTTATGGTTCACTTACTCATACATTCATCCAATCACGATTTATTGAGGCATCTACAAGATGAATAGAACAGGACTAAGGTGAAAAGATGTATGGGTGAACACTGACTGCTGACTGCAATTTATCAATTCCACCAGTTCCCTTTGGATGAAACTGTAAAGTTCTTTTAATTATCCAAGCTTCAGTTTCCTTGTGAGTACATGGAGCTCTTACCTATCTCACAAGTTTTGAGAATTGATGGTGATATTTATCTGAAAGGCACTTTTCATATTGTTTGATAATCATTTTTAAACTTGATTTTACTTTACTATGTAACAGGTGCTATGGATGCAGATATGACTAAGACATGTTTTACTATCCTCAAGGATGTCGTAGATTAGTGGGGAAAACACACATGGAAGCAGGCAATTCCAACACAAAGTGACAAGAGATATGACCTTAAAAAACACAGGGAGCTGTGAGAACACAGAGGAGGGTGCTGATACAATTTGGGGAGAGGGCAGGATAGTCAAGAATTTTTTTTTATCACAGCTGTGATTTAAAGGAAAAATAAGAGTTTTCAAGGGAAATCATGGGAATAGAAACATGGTAGGCAGAGAAAACATTATTTCAAATGCAAATAAGCAAATGAGAACATGATGTGATCTGGGGAACTGTCTGAACCTTGCTTGATATGGGCACATCCTGAATGTGGCTAAGGCTGAGAAGCAGGAAGGAGGAGGTCAGAGTGAGAGTTTAGGGAGGTGAGCAAAAACCTATTCCTTGTGCTTTGGAACTTAGATCTTATTATAAAGGCTAAGGGATAAAGGAGCTGATGGGAGGTTTAACTTGGGAGTATGACAAAATGAAACTAACAAATTAGAAAGTTCATTATTGCTGTTGTGTGGACTTGCTACTAGAATCAAGTAAGATGCACTTAGATTGAAGCTATAAAGGCAGCAAAATTAGTTTGAGAACTTTCAGTGCAGTCTAGGCAGAGATGATGAGGAGTTATATTTGCTGAAAGGATGCAGAAATGAATTAAGTAATGCTCCTTCTGGGGCTAGGAGGTCTCTAGAATGCAAAATTTAAGGAGCCACTCATTCTCAAGGTCTTAAGTGTTGGTTTGAGTTTTTTGGCCAAGTGCACCTCTCCAGGGCTTGCCTGCTCAGTACAAGGACAATCAAAGCATTATTGCCAGTTCAGCAGAAAAGAGTTAAGTGTTTTCTTTATTCACTTATCTGTCTGCTGTTTAGCTGAAGGCCAGAGCAGACACCACAGCCCAGAGGTCATTCCCTTGGGACTTCCCAGGAGCAATAAATAATTCCAGTCTCACTCAGCCTTCTGTGGAGTGGGAGTCTCCCTTCTGAGGCCAAGGGAATGGATGGGGTTGAGTGAGCTAGGTGGGACATTTCCACAAGACACAGAGCAGTGATTGTAACCCCCTAGACTGCAAGAAGTCATTTCTGTGTCTGGACTGCCCACATGGGCAGCAGGTAAAGTAAATTTTTAGAGTGAATTTTTTTGACAGCTTTTCCCTATATTTTCATTGTCTGACTCTGCATTCCCCGCCCCGCCCCCTCCCGTTCTCCCTACAGAAATCTCTCCCTGTCTCTAGGGAGGAATTTGTGCCCTTTCCCTAAAACAGTGACCAACACAGTGCCTTGTTCTCTGAGCTTCCCCCAGTGATATTTTATAGTTGTGATGATCACATTCCAATTTTCTACGCAGAGGAGAATGCAAGATGAGAATGCCAGAAACCAGGGCCCCTGAATGAAATAAGCTCTTAACAGGGTCTATTTCAAGAGAATGCTCTAATCTTTCAACCCAAGGTAGAACTCCAGATCTGAAATGTGCCCGAGTATGTAGCTGGGGAAAGGGGACTCTTGCTAGGTAGGAAAGTTGGGATTCTATGAGTGCTTCTCAAATGTTCTCCTCGGTGGATGGCTGGATACTGATTTTGGCTTCCTGGTTGCTTTTCTATGAAAGCTGGGCTCACACACACACAGCTTCTCCACTTTAGAAGTTTGAGACATCATGTCAAAGATGTCATTTTGCCCAACAAGTTGATCTTTGTAAATAAGGAAAATGCCTTGACTTTTCATTTTAAGCAATATTATGTAGATATTTAATATGAAGTAAAGAATAATAATATGTTGTTCCATACACTCTTCCTATTTTTGGTAAATGTAACTCTTGTTTGGTAAATCCCATGTCAACTTATGGCACCAATGAATATCTCAAGTGATAGTAATCAATACTAGGCTCCCCAGTTTATTTTAAAAAGGCAAAAAACAACTCTAGACTCTTAAAGAGCCTGGAACTAGTCTAAGTAAAGTTGGATTACTCTGGATTAGAGGAAATATTGGGTAAACTTTTCTAAGACCTCATTATATGAATTAAATAACTTCTATTATAACCCCAAATCAGCTTCCACAAATTGTAGTCATATACTTAACAGCAGTAAATAATATCATAATAGAAACATAGAAGCTATCAGATAAAAACAGATAAAACCAAAAATAAAATAAAATCATTTATTAGTTCACTACCTAGATATGATAGTATTTCCATGTTTTATCTATCAAATATCCTAAATATATGTTTATGTAGTATGCTACTTTTCAACAATGATACCATAAGCATTTTTATAACCTCTTTTTTTTTAAATTTAACAGGTGGTAAACATTAAATGAAATTTTTAAGATAAAAATAATTAAACTACCTTTGTGTATAAGTCAATTTTTCTTGATACAGAATAACAAGGATTCTCCGTGTTAAGAAAATTAATGTCATTTTTAATAAAGATTATTAATTAAGTTTTAGCATATTTAGAATGATTGCAGAGTTGGAATTTCTATTTTGATCTTTAAAGAGTATAGTATATTTCATTATATATTCCCTTTTCATTGTTGAAACTCATTAAGCATGTTGAGGGGTTCACAAAAATCCCTGAGAGGGGAGATTTGAGGAATGTGCCTAAAGTTTTATTCAAATTCAGTCCTTGTAAACAAAGAATCACATGGATTATAACCCGATGTACAGAATTTCATTTTATAGATTTTGTACTCCTTTTTCCATTTGATATGTCTATATACACTGGGGGTGATGGTTGTGGTGGTGGTTTAGTCACTAAGTCCTGTTTGACTCTTGGGACACCATGGACTGTAGCCTGCCAGGCTCCTCTGTCTGTAAGATTTCCCAGGCAACAATACTGGAATCTGTTGCTGTTTCCATCTCCACATTGATGGTGATCAATAGATGCTTATGTATTCTATAGAGCAAAGTTTACTAGGTAAATATGTGTGCTGGAAAACAGAATTTAATTTAGTTCAATTAAAAAAATTGTTTCTAATCATTTATTATAGTCTTTTTTATTTTAAACTTTTTATTTTGTGTTGGGGCATAAGGGCTCCCCTGGTGACTCAGCTGTAAAGAATTCTCCTGCAATGCAGGAGTCACAGGAGACACAGGTTCAATCCCTGAGTCAGGAAGATCCCTTGGAGGAGGGCATGGCAACCCCCTCCAGTATTCTTGCCTGGAGAATTCCATGGACAGAGGAGCCTGGTGAGCTACAGTCCATAGGGTCCCAGTTGGGATTAACTAGGTCTATTTATTTATTTTACAATTGATTATTATTTAGACATTTTGTATGACCATTATTTTAAATTTATGTCAATTACATAAGAAAATGGGGCTTCCCAGGTGGAAATAATGATAAAAAAAAATAAAACCCACCTGCCAATGCAAGAGATATCAGAAACCTGGGTTTGATTCCTGGGTCAGGAAGATCCCCTGGAGGAGGGTATGACAACTCACTCCAGTATTCTTGCCTGGAGAATACCATCGACAGAGGAGCCTGGTGGAGCCTGGCTCCAGTCCATGGGGTTGCAAAGAGTCAGACAGGAATGAAGCGATTTAGCATGCACAAGCATACACGTATATAAGAAAATAGCATGAGCCTCAGTATTTCCTTTGAAAGCATCTTTTGAAAATTATGTGATCCTACTTTGAATCTTCAGCATCTTTCTCTTCAAAGCAGAATACTGCATGCTTGTAAATCCATAATTAATACTCTGAGTATGTAGGAACTCATTAACTGACATTTTACACAGCAGATGTTTAAGCCTGTTGAGGGTTACTAAATATATTTTAGTTGGTTGTGACAAGTTAACTCTTTTTCTCCTTCTAGATAAGTGATGAAAGTCCCATACCATAATTCAGGCATGGCAGCTCCCAACTATTCCACTGTCAATTATGATATGTTTATCCTCACTGGTGTCCCTGGCCTGAAGGAGCTCTACACGTGGATCTCCATTCCCTTCTGCATGATGTACCTGGTAGCTGTGTCAGGAAATGGCATCCTGATCTGTGTGGTGGCACTGGCGTCAAGTGCGGGGTACTCTCTAGTTGTGGTGCATGGGCTTCTCACTGTGGAGCGTGGGCTCCAGGTGCATGGGCTCTAGGGCTTCAGCAGTTGCATGTAGCACACAGACTCAGCAGTTGTGACTCACAGGCTCTAGAGAGCTGGCCCAGTAGTTGTGTTGCAAGGGCTTGGTTGCCCTGTGGCATGTGGAATCTTCCCAGACCAGGAATTGAACCCACGTCCCCTGCATTGGCAGGTAGATTCTTAACCTCTGGACCACCAGGGAAGTCTTCCTTCATCTACTTTCTTTTTTTTTAATTTTAAATTTATTTTTTAATTGAAGGACAATAGCTTTACAGAACTGTGTTAGTTTCTGCCAAATATCAACATGAATCAGCCACAGGTATGATTTAGGGCTCTACATGTCTTCCCCAAGAGCTACACCACTACCACCACTATTGTGTGTGTTCAGTCGTGTTCAACTCTGTGGGATCCCAAGGACTGTAGCCTGCCAGGATCCTCTGTCCATGGAATTTTTATAGGCAAGGATACTGGAGTGGGTTGCCATTTCCTCCTCCAGGGGATTTTCCTGACCCAGGAAAACCCTTTCTCTTGCATCTCCTACATTAGCAGGTGGATTCTTTACCACAAGTGCCATCTGGGACACCCCCAAGAGCTATGATGAATAAAAATTAGAAAGAGTGAACACCAAAATTATACACAAAGAGGGGAAAGGTGGAGACTCACTCTTCTACCTCACTTTATTCACACACACACACATACACACACAAATCTTAACTCTTTTTTTAAAAAATTTAATTCTCTATTTTTGGCTATGCTGGGTCTTCATTGCTTCATGGGCTTTTCTGTAGTTGCAGCGAGTGGGGGCTACTCTCCAACTGGGGTGGGCAGGCTTCTCATTGTGGTGGCTTCTCTTGCGGAGCACGGGATCTACAGCCAGCGGGCTTCAATAGTTGCAGCACGTGGGCTCAGTAGTTGAGACTCTGGAGCTCTAGAGCACAGGCTCAGCAGTTGTGGGACGTGGGCTTAGTTGTTCCGCAGCATACGGGATCTTCCCAGATCAGGGATTGAACCCACATCTCCAGGATTGCAAGGCAGATTTTTTTTACCACTGAGCCACCAGGGAAGCCCCAAGATCTTAACAATCTTGTAGTACAAATGAAAATAGCTGCTGACACTAAATACTAGTAGTATGATCCACACAAATGAAATGACCTTTATGTACATGATTTTGGAGAGAAAAGAAAAAGGACAAGATTATTAAGTAAAATGTTTGGCAGTATAAATTGACTTGGATGCTAGATGTCCCCCCAATTTGCAGTCAAGCAACCCTCTTTTCAGGCTTCTTACCATCTATCTTACAGCATTGTTGTATGAGGATGCAATGAGAAAGCAGATAATAAAGCACTTTAGAAATGGTAATGTGAAAGTGAAGTCGTTCAGTCGTGTCCCACTCTTTGTGACCCCATGGACTATAGCCACCAGGCTCCTCCATCCATGGGATTTTCCGGGCAGGAATACTGGAGTGGGTTGCCATTTCCTTCTCTAGGAGATCTTCCCGCCCCAGGGATTGAACCCAGGTCTACCACATTGTAGGCAGATGCTTTACCATCTGAGCCATTTGTATGCAAATATGTTACATCACTGTCATTAATGTCATTATGTTCCCTGGTATAAGGTTTCTCCTTCCTTGGTCAAAGGTTAAAAACAAAACAGAGCAAAAACCCAGTACTTTGTCTATAGCTAAATCTTCTCTTCCTCCTCCTTTCTTTTCCCATATGGGTTCATCTAGCTGCAGTGAAGTAACCTCCCTATAGCTTTTCCCCAAGAGACGCACATGTACCATCCACTTTGGATGGAAGACGTGACTACAGACATTATTCCAGTGATCTATCCTCACTGCCCGTATTCTAGGCAGTGTGGGCCAGTTTTGTGCAGCCCATCCTTCAGAAACCCTTATGGAAATTTCAAGGAAATTATTCCTTCCTTCTTTTCAGCTGTCTGCTCAGATCCCTGGCATATTGTGAGGTATAGAGAAAACATTTTTGTATTTTTCCTAAGTTGGGCTTTCTGAATAAATTTTGCCAAAGTCTTGAAATACTAGGCTAAGAGGAATTCTTGAGAAATGAATGTACAATTAAAGTTAGTGAAGTAACTACAGATAGTGAGAGAACCCCAGAGAGATTTACTTAAAATTTAGAGATTTACCTAACTCCAGAAGTATGAAGACAGGGCTGGGTTTTAGAGCTGAAGTCAATGGTCTTATTTTCCCCCTGGAGAAATTTATATTTCACACCCATCTCTAAGGTAACGTTCTCAGATGGAGGAGATATAAGGGGAAGAGGAATAGTCTCTTTGGCTTTTATAACCAGAGAAAATATATATTTCTTCATTCCTTGACTTCATATGCATAGGTCACTTGGCCTGACCTTCACTGTATAGCCCTAGGGGTAAGAATAAAGTGTGGGGAAACACTGAGTTATAATTTGTATTTTAAGTGAATAATGATAATCTGTTTCTGATCCAAAAAACTTTGTGTGTGCATTAATAACATAAATATGTAAAACCCAACACATGCTGGTTACAAACTTCCAGTGCAAATGGGCTTCTACTTCCGTGATACTCACATGTAAGTCTTCAGGAGCTGCTGTCCCTGAGTCTCCTTCCCCCTCTAGTCCCTGTAGCTACACAAGTCCATGTACCTAAAAGAGCCCAGTAGAGAGGATGAAAGGCAAGTGCAGCCATGGAAGGTCTGAAGTCATGGCCTGAGCCACACTCAGGAGGACGGTAGCCACTGGTGTGCTGGTGAATATGCAACACCTGATTTTTGGGATTTTGATCTGTAGATTTGATGATTCAGGAGTTACAGATACTTCTACTAGGACTGATTTCAAGCTGCCAATATGATATTGACCTGCTGGCAGAATTCCTGAAAAAGTAAAAATTGACTACCATAAGCCAGTATAAACAGTATCTAGCACACAACTAATTGTAGTTCTTATTAGGTCTGACACACTAGGATTAGAATGACACATGTAGTTTTGGTTTAATTCAGAAAAGATGTGAGGATTTCTTTGTGCTAGAGAAATCCTGCCTCACTGAGAAGTAGGATAGTGAATGAGTAAGAACAAACACTGGGAATCAGATAGACGTATCAGGCTATGTGTGTGTGTGTGCCTGCATGCTAAGCTGCTTCAGTTATGTCCAACTCTTTGCGACCCTACGGACCATAGCCCGCCAGGTTCCCCTGTCCATGGGATTCTCCAAGCAGGAATACTGCAGTGGGTTTCCATGCCCTTCTCCAGGGGATCTTTCCTACCCAGGGGTCAAACTCACGTCTCTTGCATTGGCAATCAGGTTTACCGCTAGCACCACCTAGGAAGCCCCATTAAGCTATACACTCATCATGTATTAGTTATATGATATTGAGCACGTTATTTAATTTTTTTATGAAGTTGAGATTCACAAAACATAAGATTCACTACTTTACAGTGTACAACTTAGTGGTTTTTAGTACATTTACAGTGCTGGGCAGCATCACCACTATCTAATTCGAGGACATATTCATCCCCTCAAAAGATCCCCCTATGCACTAAACAGTCACTCTCTATTTCACCTTCCCACAATCACCTGGCACCTACTAATTGACTCTCTGTCTGTTTTGACTTGCCTATTCTGGACTTTTGACATAAATGAACTTATATAATTTGTCAGTCTTTGTATCTGACTTCTTTCACTTAGTAGAGTGTTTTCAAAGTTCATCCATGTTGCATTACATGCCAGGACTTAACACATTTTTATGGCGGAAAAGTATTTCATTGTTTAGATTTAACACATTTGCTTTGTCCATTTACCAGTTGATACACGTTTGAGTAACCTGATACACATTTCACTTTTTCAGCTGTTATAAATAATGCTATGATAAATATTCATTTACCAGTTTTGGTTTGAGTGCCTGTTTTCAATTCTTTTTCATATATACCTAGGAGTAAGATTTCTGGGTCATTTGATAATTCTATATTTAACTCTTTGAGGAACCACCAAAGTTTTTGTCATAGAGGCTGCATCATTTTATATTTCAGCTAGTAATATATGAAGGTTCCAGTTTCTTCACATCCTCACCAACACTTGTTACCTCCCAATTAAAAAAAATATGTATACTGTGTGTTATATTTTATATATATATATACACACACACACACACACACACACACACACACACACACATAGCTATCCTAGTAAGCATGAGATAGAACAACAAAAAGGAATTGAAAAATCATTTCCCTTCATTCTCATTCCCAAGTTCAAGCTAAGATTTGGATTCCAGAGGAAATAGCATGTGTGAAGTTCCAGAAGGACAAGAGAACATAGTCTGAAAAACCAAAAGAAGTACAGGGTGGTTGTAGCAAAAAGGGCATGTGAGAGAAGGAGTGAAAAGAAAGGGGAGAACTGGACACCCAGCAATAACTGGTTAGTACCAATGATGTCATCAAATGCTTTGAAGTTATGTTAGGGTATTGGGTTTTCTTCCAATCAAAATGAGTAACTGTTAAATGATTATTAACTACAGGGTTGACATGATCTAGTTGAAGTTTAGTAAGACCAATATTGTTTCTGAATAAAATATAAATGGGAGAGAAAAATAAATAAATAAAGGTAGCAAATTTCTAAAAGAGGCTGCTGAAAAATCCAGGGCAAAGAGAAGGTTATGATTATTTTTAATGTGAAACATGAATAAATTTAGGATACCCAGAAGACATAATACATAGTAAATATTTTTAAAATAATTTTTTCCCTGGTAGCTCAGCTGGTAAAGAATCCTCCTGTAGTGTAGGAGACTCTGGTTTGATTACTGGGTCAGGAAGATCTGCTGGAAAAGGGATAGGCTACCCCTATCCAGTATTCTTGGACTTCCAAGAATTCCCCTACCCCACTCCAGTATTCTTGGACTTCCCTGGTGGCTCAGCTGGTAAAGAATCCACCTGCAATTCAGGAGACCTGGGTTCAATATCTCGGTTGGGAAAATCCCCTGAATAAGGGGACAGTTACCCACTCCAGTATTCTGGCCTAGAGAATTCCATGGACTGTATAGTCCATGGGGTTACAAAGAGCTGGACACGACTGAGCAACTTTCACTTCACTTCAAACAATTTTTTAAGTGAATGATGAAAAGAGAAAAGACTGACATGGGAAACTGGTTGAATTCTATACCACTTAATAAGACAGAGAATTCAGGAGATTGTGTTGATCATAAGGAAAGAAAGAGAAGATGGAAATTATTCTGGTTCATTTTGATTTTGAAGGTTCAGTGGAATAGCCAAGAGGAGTTATCAGAGAGTTGGCTACATGGGACAGAAAGAATTTGAAGTAGAGTTTTGAACTCGAGAATTATCAGCATATAGATGGTTATTGAATTCATAAGCTTATTTCATGCTAAACAAATTTAACCTTACAAAAAGCCTATAACTTAAGTACTATTTTTCTGTTATTTTAGAAAGAAGAAATTGAAACAGGATCAAAGGACATAAACAAAGCAAAATTTTGTGTTTTGATGTTTTTCATTGTAAAAAATTAGGATAGTTTCTTCTGATGCCTCTCATTTTCTTGGAGTTTGAAAAATCCCCTCTCCCCCTCTAATTCTACCAATAATTTTTTCCAGCAGAATTGAGGCCCTGAAATTCATAGGAATTGGATCCATTATTGAAGGCTTCCAGTTATTTATTTACAAAAGAAAGTTCTCTTAAATCAGTATGATTACTTGATTTCTCACAATTTTTCTCTCCATGTTCTTATCCCCAGGTCACTGCATCCCTTTAGGGTAAAATAGAAGGATGACCTTGTCCCTGATCTGCTTTGTTTAGAATACGGGTTTGAGTGCATGTAGAATTGCTACATAGAGACTGGCAAACATGATGTGAAATGTGTGAGAGATGCTGTGGCCAAAGCAATGAGTGAGGCCAGAGAACATGGCTGGTGTGTAGAACATGAGGATGATGCCAACATGAGAACCACAAGTACAGAGGGCTTTCTGGAGGGCATCTCTGGATGGAAGGTGGAAAACAGCACGAAGAATGAGAGTGTAGGAGATGCCAATGAGGATCATGTCTGAGATAATAGTCATCACAGGCACAGCAAAGCCATAGCAGATATTGATGGAGATGTCAGCACAGGCAAGTCAGGCCACCCCTATATGCTCACAGTATGTGTGAGGGTTGATACGTGTCCTGCGGAATGGCAAATGCATCACCAGAAAAACAACAGGCAAAATAACAGTAAAGCTTCAACTCACAATTCCCACCATGATCTTAACAATCATCTTGGGTGTCAAGACACTGCTGCTGCTACTGCTAAGTCGCTTCAGTCGTGTCTGACTCTGTGTGACCCCATAGTCGGCAGCCCACCAGGCTCCGCCGTTAAGACACTAGCATATCTCAAAGGGTATCAAATGGCCATGTAACAATCAAAAGCCATGCCCAACAAGATGGCTGAGTTCAGAAAAAAGCTAAAGTGAAGAAAGGATAACTGAGTGAGGAAGCCAGAAAATGTGATTTCCTGAGCTTTTAACCAGAATATGCCAAGTGTTGTGGGGACACTTATAGTAAATAATATGAGGTCTCCAGAGGCCAGCATTGAGAGAAAGAAGAACATGGGTTCATGGAGACTCTGGTCCATAGTGATGAGGTAAAGAAGAATGCCATTGCCTACCAGGGCCATGAGGTAGATGGAGAAGAAAGGAATTCCAATCAAGACGTGGAACTGCTCCAGTCCGGGATCCCTACCAAAATGAAGGAGTCTGGATTAAAATTGGTCAAATTCAAAGTGGCCATCATGTGGATTGTCATTCCCTGAGAACAAAATATCACATTTGATCCCTGGGACCAACCGTCAATGAAACAAATTCCTTTCAAGTCTTTTCTACAACTAGGATCCCTACTTTCCTATTATCTAACAAGCACTAGGGAAAATGTAACCTACTTCTTGTCACAACCACTACATCATTTACCAAAATGCCATGAGATCCCAATTAAACCAATGATCCCCCATCTATGGACATTACCAATTGCGTTGTTGCATAGTGGAACAATGCTCCAATAGACCTATGACTTTGGCCCTTGGATGTTAACTAAAATTTCAAGATTAGCTTGCTCTTACAAAGTAAACCAGTCTGAGATATCTCAAGGATGTAAATATCAAATGTCTTACCTCCATGAGTCTAAGTAATATCTTCTCTGAAGTTTGTAGCCAAAGAAATAATAGGAACTAGGTGTGAATTAGCAAATCTACATTTGTAGTGCCAATGTATCATTAGGTTTTTGATGAGCCAATCTTTTACTTTCTAGTTACTCCAACCACTTCAATAGCTAGAAGAAAATATTCATCTAAATATCCTGTCAACTCATCAGTTCTCCAAGACTCATTATTTTCTGCCAATTCCTGACCAGCTACTGCACTTTAAAATTATATCATTCCCCAACTGCTGGAACACAGTAATCTGAGGATTGGCTCTAACTCTTCATTCTCCTTCAGTCTCTATATCTCATTTGCTGGCTCACATGATCCTTTTTTGAAATTCCTGTTTGGTCTGACTATTCCATTTCTTTTCCTCCTTCTCAAGTCATCTTCATCACTAATTAGAACCACAGAATAAGAATTCCAATTCTTCCAATGTTTTACAAGTCCCTTCATCCCCTTATGCTGTCAGATTTCTCTTTTGAAAATATGAAATTTTCAAGACACTATTCCTTAAAAGGTATTCATATAGGCCCTCTCATATTTTTCCTACATTTAATCACATATATTTCTATGTTTTCCAGAAATGCAATCTTGTCTGCTTATTGCTCCTGATCCTTATAAGTGCCAATGATTCCAAGAAACCTTCTCTAGTATAGTGGAACCATACAATCTACTTCCCTGCTTATATAATCACAGCTATTGATTATTTTACCAAACAATCAAGTAGTTAAATCTATGTATTATTTTCTTATTTATTTTCCTAGATCATCTTTCCTAGACATGTAGTCACCCCTCATTAATGATTGAAACCTTTTCTTAAGGACACATTTTCTGTCTGCATGTGTCTATTCAGACGGGAAGGAGGTAAGGTTTCACATAGAATAACCATTCATACAGTCTCAGTATTAAAATTGATATTTTAAGTCTGCCATTGTTTACTTATTTTTTTCTGACTTTTTTACGTGAAACCTTTCATTTGGACCGAAAGGGGTGTGTGTGTATGCACACAGAGAGGATTTAGTCTTTTACACAGAAGTCACTATTCTGACTTCTGACCTTTGTAGTCACATATTTCTCTCTGATTACAAACTTTTCTATCTTCTTCTCCATTTATAAAAACCATTGCAATTGCATTGCATTAGATAATCCAGTATAATCCCCCCATTTTTAAGTCTACTGATCATCAAGCATAAATCTTTGACTTGTAAATAATACATGCACAGTTTCCAGAGCTAGAGTGTGCATATCTTTGAGGGGCCACCCACTACTGTCTACCACAGGACCTTTTATACCATCTGAATCTTTCCCAGCCTACCTCCCCAAGACTTGTACCACCATTACCACACTCAGATAACACTCACAGGCACCTGATTTTGAGGTTAGTCCTGGGTTAGAAAGTCAGGAGAGAGGTTGTCACGGAGAGCTCCAAGGATAAGAACAGCAAGATGCAGGGAAGAACATAGAACAATTGAGGAGGACATATAAAAAGAAAGATAGGAAGGGTATCCAGATCAGAAGATGAAACATGGGGAGAAACAAATTTAATTCCAGCCAGGAAAGACAAACATATGGTTGGCATAACTTTTACCTCATGTTGATTTTCTCAGGGGATGGGGGGACTCTGAAAAATGAGGGCTCTAAAACTAGGGGGATTTCCACGACTTCAGTTCCAAGTCAGTACTATTAGTATTTAATTGTCTATCATTTTTGTAGTCTATAAATGATAGCATACACTCATAGGACATGGATCTAGGTTTTCTTTTAAGTTTATTTTTAATTGGAAGATATTTGCTTTACAATGTTATGTTGGTTTCTGCCGTACAACAATGTGAATCAGCCATAAGTGTTAAGCGTTAGTCGCTCAGTCGTGCCCGACTCTTTGCGACCCCATGAACTGCAGCCCACCAGGCTCCTGTGTCCATGAGATTTTCCAGGCAAGGATACTGCAGTGGGTTGCCATTTCCTTCTCCAGGGGATCTTCCCGACCCAGAGATCAAACCCGGGTCTCCTGCACTGCAGGCAGATTCTTTACCTACTGAGCTACAAGGGAAGCCCAATCAGCCATAAGTATACACATATCCCCTCCCTCCTGAATCCCTCTCCCACCTACCCCTCATCCTACCTGATAGGTTGTCACAGAGCACTGGAGTGAGCTCCCTATGTAATAAAGCAACTTCCCACTAGCTGTCTATGCTACACACAGTAATGCACGTGTTTCAGTACTACTTTCTCAATTTGTCCCACCCTCTGAGTTTTAGACAGAGGCGAGAAACCAAAAAGTGCTAGAATTCTTCAAGGTATGGCTTGTGTAGACTAGCCATTTATAGACAATCAAAAAACACTTTTTGAAAGAATAATGAATTAAAGTAGGTAGGCACCTGGATCTGAATCAGAAGAACAGTGTGATGATGACATTGCAAATTCTAGGTCCCAGAAGATGCTTTTAGCAACTGTTGGAGAAAAGACAGTTGATTGGTTAGGGAGGCTAGTTAGTTCCAGAAGATATGGTTGCAGGACAGATGTGACTATCAGTCTTTCAAAGTCCTCCAAATTCTGATTCATTTGGTTTCTCAGCCCCAACTCCTCCATCAAGTGAGGGTCTTTCTGGATCATTGCATCATCTTCTGTTTCACTGAATGAGCCTTTCTGGTCTCTACATGTTACTGTAATGAGATATTTTTTGGACTGAAAACACTCAGTGACTTCTGAGCAAGATGAGGTAAACTTTTATTACACAAACCACTCCCTTAGCTCACTGTCTGTTTATTATATGCCTACCACATGGCTGGAGATGTATTATTAACATCCAGCTACTTATGGTAGAAACCTAAACACTCTTGACATCCTTTTTTTCTCACTTACCATACTTTCATTTTATTATGTTAATGTTTTGCAAACAAACAAACAAAAAAAGAACTATCATAGATCCCAGTGTCATACAGAGATCTTTCATACTTGAATTGTATTTTATAACAGTGTAATGGATATATAGTGCAGACCACACTTTACATATTGCAGAAAAGGCTGAAATACATTGTAGTTTTGTATTGCTAACTATTCTTTGCATTTTACTATAAATGCAAAGGTATAAATATCAAGTCCAGAATATTAAAAGGAGAAACAGAACAGAGTGGCTACATGCTTGTTAGCTTGGTGTATCAATTAAGATAGATTTTTTTAAAAGGCTAAAATAAAATTCTGCTTCCCTAAAAAATACCTATTCTTTTGATTCTGGCTGTGTGAGTGAGTGAGTTCATGAAGATCTCTCAGTTCCTTACATGAAACTGTCTTTCTCTCATTTCAACATGTCACAGTTGATATTTCACGGCAAAAAATCAAACTGAGCACACAGTGACAACAAATTCATCCATTTTAACAATGTAAAAAATATAACATTTTAAAATAAAAGCATATAACATATACACAAAAGAGCTATTTTTTAAAATAAAATTAAAGTAGTAAAAGACAAAACATTTATGAACGAAACTGTTGCATCCAAAAAGAGTCTCAGGAGACACGTAATGAGGTTTCCTGGGTGAAATTCTGGAACGACAACAAAAAAGAACATTGGGTAAAAACTACAGAAATCTGTCATTTCTGTATGGGCTAAAGTGTCCTGTCTCTGACCCAGAAATTTTGTGTTTTTTACCAGCCTCAAAACTGTGACAGACTAACTTGCTGTCTTGCAAGTAGAGTACAATTTCAGACACTTACAGTTCTTGACAGAGACAATTTGACAAGATGTCCTGAAGAAACAGTGAGTCACAGAAATAGAAACTATCTTTACTATTGACTGTCCTCTTTATTAAACCAACAAGATTATAATTCTTTGGAACAAATACTCTTAATTATAAAGTGATTGTTGTAAGGGCAGCAGATATATGCCATTCTAGAATGCTATATCAAAATAAGTAATATTAAGATGCAGCTCGTCCCAAAAAACATGAGTTATTTCCTGAACTTACAAAACATATATTAAATGCTCAAAAGATGTTAATTACTATAAGCTGTTGTATATAAAAAAGGATATATATGAATGTATAAATTATATAGTCTATTATTGAAATTCTATAAATGTATCTATATAAATAATCTTAAAGAATACATACCAATATTTCTACTGCAAATACACTATAAACAGAATATATATTTCTGATACAAATTATATCAGAAATTGACTTTGGTTAACATATTTTTAAGGGCTTCCCTGGTGGCCTAACTGGTAAAGAATCCGTCTGTAATGCAGAACACTTGGGTTTGATATCTTAGTTGAGAAGATCCCCTGGAGAAGGAAAAGGCTACCGACTCCAGTATTCTGGTCCGGAGAATTCCATGGACTGTATAGTCCATGGGGCCGCAAAGAGTTGGACATGACTGAGCAACTTTCACTCTCACCACATATTTACCTTAATTAATACTAATGCATCAATATTGGCTCATTGATTATAACAAATGTGTCATACTAACGTAAGATGCTAATAATATCTTTATCGTAAATTACAGGACTCTTTGTTCTATAAAATGTCCAGAATAGGTAAACCTATCAAAAACAAATTAGCATTTCCAGGAACTGACAGGAATAAGGTCTGAGCTGTGACTACTCTCAGGCATGTCAATTATTTCCAGGGTATAGGAAATGTTCTGGGAATAGGGGACATGATTCAACAAACCTAGTGAGTATACTAAAAGCCACTGAATTGTATATTTTAAAAAGGTGAATTTTATTTCAATTGACAAATAAAATTAAGTAAGTCTTGGCTCCAAAAGAGGAGTCATTCTAAATTTGGAAGAAACTAAGACAGATTAATACTATTTCTTATCTCCTAAATGCTAGTCTCTGCTATCTCTGTTTTATTTCTAGTGTTCTAATTCCACTCTTACTGTTCTGTCCAAATTCACCAAAGTACAATTTCATTTGGAAAGTCTTTTGACCTTCCTTGTCTCAAGCAGCACCCACAGTAACCTCATACACATGCCCCCCACACGCAAGTGTACCCACACATGCATCCTTCACAGTTAGAACTGCAATTTGACACTCTGTGAAGCCTCTCTTAGAAATACCAGGCAGAATTATTCTTTTAGCCTCTGACTCCCATAGCATGGTGCATCCACTGTTTTATTGTAATTACTGATAGCTTCTCATGGTAAGAGGGCACGATTCCTTCCTCTCTTGATTTAAAATGCTAACTCAAAGAAAGGGTCAAGCCTTGTTTCAGATTTTTAAAAAATCACACAATATACATTTAAAAATTTTTTAAATTTTGGCCACATTCTAGTTCCCTGACCAGGGATCAAACACACCTGGTCTCCTGAAGTGGAAGCACAGCGTCTCAACCACTGGATTGCCAGGTAATTCCCCTTTGTCAGATTTTTGAGTGAGCAATCACTATATACCCTTGCTTTTAGGATGACATATGAATATACTAGATTTTTAGATACAGTGAAGGAGTGATGAGAAAGCAACCAGAGTGAAGTACAAACATGGATTTGATTTGTTTTATTTTTTATTTTTATTTTTTTTCAATTTCTCCTTTATTTATTATTATTTTTTTCAGTGGGTTTTGTCATACATTGATATGAATCAGCCATAGATTTACACGTATTCCCCATCCCGATCCCCCCTCCCACCTCCCTCTCCACCCGATTCCTCTGGGTCTTCCCAGTGCACCAGGCCCGAGCACTTGTCTCATGCATCCCACTTGGGCTGGTGATCTGTTTTACCATAGATAATATACATGCTGTTCTTTCGAAACATCCCACCCTCACCTTCTCCCACAGAGTTCAAAAGTCTGTTCTGTATTTCTGTGTCTCTTTTTCTGTTTTGCATATAGGGTTATCATTACCATCTTTCTAAATTCCATATATATTTGTTAGTATGCTGTAATGTTCTTTATCTTTCTGGCTTACTTCACTCTGTATAAGGGGCTCCAGTTTCATCCATCTCATTAGGACTGGTTCAAATGAATTCTTTTTAAAGGCTGAGTAATATTCCATGGTGTATATGTACCACAGCTTCCTTATCCATTCATCTGCTGATGGGCATCTAGGTTGCTTCCATGTCCTGGCTATTATAAACAGTGCTGCAATAACATTGGGGTGCACGTGTCTCTTTCAGATCTAAACAGAAAGGTGATGAATAAAAGAAGCCTAAGAGGAAATGCTTTAGGAAGGACAATGGAAAGAGAGAGAGAAGGGGTAGGATTAAAAGTGTGAAAGAGATCTAGTATTGGAATGGGTAATACAAAAACAAGTTCAGTGAAACATTCAGGCTAAGAGCCTCAGAGCTGGTGTTGACCACCTCCTTTTAGATGCCCAGATTATCTGTCAATGGCTCTCTTCCATCTGGCTCTATGCCGTATTCTTATGTGCCTTAGATTCTCATGTTGAACAGAGGCATGTTGGTCCAAATGGTATACAGGGTGAAGTTGGAGCTGAGGAAAGGAATGACACAAAGGGAGGAGAATCTGTGCTCCCAAAGGAGATGAGGGAATAAACACCACATGAGGCAAAGTTTGAGATTCAATTCTATATATTAAGGAAGCCTAAGTTGTATATGAAATACTGAAGCAACTGTGAGTCTGAGAAGGTGGCACTGGGAAGGTAAGTTTGGATTAGATATTTCAGGATAGAGAGAAGGCTATTTTTTTTTTTTTTTTTTTTGAGAGAAGGCTATTAATATGAAGGGATGGAAGCAGAATAGGAACCAGGTAAGTGGAAAGTTCTGTGGCAGTGTTCAAGGAGGAGTAGAGGGCTGATGGGAAAAAAATGTCTAGGGTAACTGGAGTGAATTGTGTTTTCCTGGAAAGTTAGAAGAGAGAAGGGCAGTTTGGAAGGTCACTTTCTAGGTAAGGATAGAGAGGTAGATGACTAAGTGATCCTTGGTTCCTGAGGATGATGCAAGAATCATAAATGATATAGAGGTTCTATCCTCAGACATTAAGGAAAAACAAAAATTTATTTTGCTGCATTTGCGGGATCACTTAAAAAGGACAATTTCCTGGACAGAGCAGTCAGATAAAGGATTCAAAAACAGGTGGGGAAAAATTCATTGATATATAAGGGAAGCAGGAATCAGTGGGCAAGGAAATGGAAATCAGCTATTAAAAGTAAAAGTTCTGAAAACAGAGGTTGCTAGAGGAGACAACTTTAAGCAGAGCGCTTGGAGTTGCTCTGGTTTGCTTGGTTTGGGGATGTGGCAACAGCAATAGGTACCTGGATTGGAAGGAAACAGAAATCACATAATTGAATGATAGAGAGACAATGTGAACAGAGTCTGCTTGTTAGAAGGGGAACTGAAATGAGAGATGAAAATTTTGTGCAAGTGCTGATGTGACTGACAAAGGTGGGTGCATGTAGTAGAGGATGAGCATGTGGAATGATGCTGTAGAAAGAACAAGCACAATGAGTAATGCTCACTACAGACAAGGAAAGAATGTGAGCACAGAAGATCTATGATTATAAATCCATGATTTTTACAATATTTGCTTGTGTCCTTCACAGTGTGAACTTCCATGGCTGAGTGGGTGGAAACTTACATATTCTCTTGTTTTCCTTTAACATTCACTACATGTCAACTCTGTCCCAGACATTGGTAAATAAGATACAGCCCTGACCCTTAGGGAGCTGATAATATATTGAGGCTGAAAAAGTTTCAGTGTGATAAATCCTATAGAGAGAAATCCATAACTACAGGGGAATACAGGAGTACAGAGGAAGTACATTACACAGTCTTGGGAAATGAGAAAAGTCTTCTGGAATGAGATATTTAAACTGGCTAGATTAAAGGAGAGGATGTAGATAGAGGGAGTGGAATGTATAAAAGACCACCAAGAAAGAAGAGGCACTTCAGAGACATGCATCTTGACTAGTATCAGTGGAGAAAGCAAAGACCATGATTCTGTTAGGCAATGGGAAATTATTATCAGTGATCAATTAAGCAGAGTACTCAAAATTATCTTTAGGAAATATAATTTATTTATGGAGACTGGTTTAGAGACTAGAAGGACTAAAGACCAGGATACCAGTTGGGAGGTCTTCAAATAATTAGATCTGGAGCCTGGAAAGCAATTTAAATGGCAGCTATAGATCTGGGATTTCTTATCACAAGCGGAGTAAATGAAGCTAAGGCAGGTGACAAAATTGGCCAGGTAGATTGAAGAGCAAGGGGAGCATAGAGACAACCATAGAAAGTACCAACACCAAATCCTCCTTCAGGGACAGAGGAGCCCTTCATGAGGACTAGAAAGAAAGGTCAGGGGCAAGAGAAGAACCAGTGGAGGGTAAAGGCATCAAAGTCAAAAGAAGCATCTAATGAAAAGTGTGACTTTGAAAAAAAGGAGAGAGACAGAGCAGAAAGTAGTGAGACAGGCTAGGTGAATAAGAAATTTTACTGTAGCTGTTAAGCTTCTTGTTGCTTTAAAGACTAAAAATATATGAATGTTCATAAATAATAATGATTCAGGAAATCAGGACTAACTACTGATAAATAAGAGAAGGGATAACTGATGGAACAAAGTCCCTGAGAAGGTAGGAAAGAAGGTTGATTCAGCTGAATCAACCTTCTTTCCTACCTTCTTCTGCCAGGTTCCTCTGTCCATAGAATTCTCCAAGCAAGAATGCTGGACTGGGCAGCCATTTCCTCCTCCAGGGGATTTTCCCTACCCTGGAATCAAACCTGGGTCTCTTGCCTTGAAGGCAAATTCTTTACCATCTGAGTCACCAGGGAAGCCCCACATATGCATATATTTATGAGGGTTTTGTGGATTTTTTGGTGTGTGTGTATGTGTATCCAGCTTGTTACAAAAATTACTTGAGATAAGGCACAAAATTAAAATGGCAACTGTGTGAGGTAATGGATATGTTAACTAACTTGGTTGTAGCAATCATTTCATATTGTATACATATGTTATCATGTTGTATACCTTAAATATACACCATTTTATTGTTGATTATACCTCAATAAAGCTGGAAAATTAAATTTTAAAGCTATATATTTATTTTGAGAAAATTGATGTTTTAACAATCGGTTGGGTTTTCCATTCTATGTACATGGGACACTTCTCAGTCATGTCCAACTCTTTGCGACCTCATGGGCTGCAGCCTGCTGGGATCCTCTGTCCACGGGGATTCTCCAGACAAGAATACTGGAGTGGGTTCCCATGCCCTCCTCCAGGAGATCTTCCCAATCCAGGGATTGAACACAGGTCTCCCGCATTGTAGGCAGATTCTTTACTGTCTGAGCCACCAGGAAAGCCCAAGAATATTGGAGTGGATAGCCTATCCCTTTGCCAGGGGATCTTCCTGACCCAGGAATCAAACCAGGGTCTCCTGCATTACAGGCAGATTCTTTACCATCTGAGCAACAAGGGAAACCCTATACTTCTCCATTTATTCACATTAAAAAAAAATTCTAGCAATATTTTGCAATTCTTAGTGCAGGGGCTTTGAAAATTTGAGTTAAATATAAAAAGAAAAATTTCAATTTAGTCTTATAGTTGTTTGCTGCTAGTATAAAAATATAATTGATTTATAATGTCTTTGTACTCTCTAAATAAATAAATAAACAAATACATAGACAAGGGAGCTTTCTCATGCCTAGGTAAAGTAAAATATAGCTCTAAGAGAGGAGACATTGAAATGCAAAAGAGACATCATCACCGCTTCCTCTGAGAGTGGAGGAAAGGAGACACAGACACTTACAGAGATAAGACAAATTTACAGGAGTGGAATAAGATGAGGAGTTGGCTCCTGACAGTCTTTAAGTTTCAGTTAGGTAGGAGGGACATTCAGCTGAGAGGAATTTGGGCAGCAGTTAAAAGTTTTATAGTTGTGAGAATAATTTAATAGGACTGAGGGGGGCAAGAGGTCTAACATGTTAGAGACATGTTAACATCTAACATGTTAAATAACACAAAGTGATTGTGTCATTTTCTTCACATCCTGACTAGTTAAAGCTTGGGTTTTTCCAGTAGTCATGTATGGATGTGAGAGTTAGACTGTAAATAAAGCTGAGCACCGAAGAATTGATGCTTTTTAACTGTGTTGCTGGAGGACTCTTGAGAGTCCCTTGGACAGCAAGGAGATCCAAACAATCCATCCTAAAGGAAATCAGTCCTGAATGTTCATTAGAAGGACTGATGCTGAAGTTGAAACTCCAATACTTTGGCTACCTGATATGAAGAACTGACATTTGAAGACTCTGATGTTGGGAATGACTGAAGGTGGGAGGAGAAGGGGATGCCAGAGGATGAGATGGTTGGATGGCATCACCAACTCAATGGACATGAGTTTGAGTAAGCTCCAGGAGCTGATGTTGGACAGGGAGGCCTGGCGTACTGCAATCTATGGAGTTGCAAAGAGTCAGACACGAATAAGCGACTAAACTAACCATGTGAGTTGAGTAAAGCACCAGTTAGATTTAGTTGAAGTTTGAGTATTTTCACAGAGAATGCAGCAGAAACTAATTGGGACAGAGAAGTTATCAGTCCTGTGAGATAGACATCTAGACTAAAGAGGGAAGAAAGTAAAGACATTCTTAACAGCATTGGTTCATAAATGTTAGCTGTAATCAGAATCACCTTGTGATCTTGATAAAATAGAGACTGCTGCTCCAGTTTCTGATTCATTAGGTGTGTGGTAGGGTCCAAGAACCTGCAAGTTCCCTGGTGATGGCAACGATGCTGGCCTGGGGATGGCACTTTGAGAAGCATTGCTCCACAGCTCCACAGCTCCACACCTTCCTTCATATTCTAGGTGATAGCACCACACTTCAGAGCCACAGTGTTTTCAAACTCTGAAAATGCCTGAAAGTCTTATAGCCGAATGGGGTAGAGGGTCTGAATAACGATACTGAGATTGTCTGTGGACAGGGTCTAGAGCTGTGTACTTTGCACAGACACTGGGTGTGATTTTCTATAGAGAATATGCATGTGTGCAAAAGCCATCGTGGTTGTAGGATCTGTGAGTGTATGCAGACCTTGTGGCTGATTGCAAACCTTTATGTGCACTCTGCTAATAAATACAAAGTCTGAAGCTATTTTTCCCCTATGTCACAGGTGAGATCTCTGCAGGAAATTATGGCCTTTTTGTCTGCTAACAACACAGTTGCTGTGAACAACTCTGATACTCGTCTGGAGGGCTGCTTCCTTCTTGGCATCCCTGGGCTGGAGCACCTACACATCTGGCTCTCCATCCCCTTCTGCACCATGTATGTAGCTGCCCTGGCAGGCAACAGCATTTTAATTTGTGTCATCCTCTCCCAGCCAAGCCTGCATGAGCCCATGTACATATTCTTGTCCATGTTGGCCAGTACTGATGTCTTACTCTCCACATCTACCATGCCCAAAGCCCTGGCCAACTTCTGGCTAAGTTCTACCCACATTTCCTTTGATGGCTGCCTAACCCAGATGTTCTTCATCCACTTCCTTTTTGTGGCTGAGTCTGCAGTCCTCCTGGCCATGGCCTTTGACCGCTATGTGGCCATCTGCTCCCCTTTGAGATATGCCACAATCCTCACCAGCACAGCCATTGGGAAGATCGTGGCTGCCACACTGGCCCGCAGCTTCATCATCATGTTTCCATCTATCTTTCTCCTCAAGCGCCTGCACTACTGCCGGGTCAATATCATTGCACACACATTTTGTGAGCACATGGGCATTGCCCGTCTGTCCTGTTCTGATATCTCCATCAACATCTGGTATGGGTTGGCAGCTGCTCTACTCTCCACTGGCCTGGACATCATCCTTATTGCTGTCTCCTACGTTCACATCCTCCAAGCTCTCTTCCACCTCTCTTCTCAAGATGCCCAGTCCAAAGCCCTGAGCACCTGTGGCTCCCACATCTGTGTCATCCTTCTCTTCTACATCCCTGCCCTCTTTTCTGTCTTTGCCTATAGGTTTGGTGGGAGACACATCCCACGCTATGTCCATATCCTCCTGGCCAACCTCTATGTGGTCATCCCACCTATGCTCAATCCCGTTATTTATGGAGTGAGGACCAAGCAGATTTTGGAAGGGGCTAAACAGATGTTTTCAAATCTTGTCAAAGAATCTAAATAAATGCTCCCAACTTGACCTCAACTTAATTCCTTTCTATACATATTAATTATTCTATATTCAACCTCTCCTCATCTCTACATCTTCCATTTATCCCTATGTTACTATAATCCATATTTCAATTATGTAAGTACATGTTCTACTCAAATCCACATTTGACTTGGAAATCTATAGTAATACCCAACCCCCTTTTTTCCATCTATCATTCAAATAACTCGATTCCCCTCTAACTCAAGGAAAATCTAATTAGGGGAAATGCTATAACTTACCTGGAATCTACCATATAAATAGGACTATTCTCTGTATCTACTTTCATTTTCTCCTTGATGTGATAATTAATCACACATATAATTTTTTCATTTAGATTTCCCAGTTCAACATCTTTCTCACAATGGGAACCCCTGAGAACTGTCATGCTTATAAATTCACAGTCCCTTCAGATATTTATTTTTATTATCAGCTATACATGTCCATAATTACCCATGTTTAAATATCCAAGTTCAGAGATGCTAACACAGCATCATAGTAGGTGAAGTAAACACATCCATTTATCATCAACTAAATGTGGGCTTCCCTGGTGGCTCAGATAGTAAAGCGTCTGCCTACAATGCAGGAGACCAGAGTTCGATCCCTGGGTTGGGAAGATCCCATGGAGAAGGAAATGGCACCCCACTCCAGTATTCTTGCCTGGAAAATCCCATGGTCAGAGGAGCCTGACAGGTTATAGTCCATGGGGTTGCAAAGAGTTGGACACGACTAAGTGACTTCACTTTCTTTCTTTCTTTCTTTCTCAATGTGGCTCAGCCGGTAAAGAAGCCTGCAATGCGGGAGACCTGTGTTCGATTTCTGGGTTGGAAAGATGCCCTGGAGAAGGGAAAGGTTCCCACACCAGTATTCTGGCCTAGAGAATTCCAAAGACTGTATAGTCCATGGGGTCGCAAAGAGTCAGACATGACTGAGTGACTTTCACTTCACTTCACTTCAAATACGAAAATACCATTTCAAAAACTTTTATCAAATAAGCCTGGGCCATTTTACCTGTTCCAGACAAAGCTTTCCTCAAAAACTAGATAACTGTATAGGAACAGAGTAGTCTTTCCCATCCGAATATGTTTTGTATTTGAAAATTATACTCACAATTAAAATAAGTCAAATACCTACTCTTATATAAAACAGAGACTTACATATTCTTTAATAACTCATTATATGTCTTGTGCTCAGTGGTGTCCTACTCTTTGCAACCCCATGCACTGTAGACTGCCAGGCTCCTCTGTCCATGGGATTTTCCTGGCCAGAACACTGGAGTGGGTTGCCATTTCCTCCTCCAGGGGATCTTCCTGATCCAAGCATCAAACATGCATCTTTTGCATCTCCTGCTTTGGCAGGCATATTCTTTACTCTTTTCATCTATTGTGTTGGGTCTTGAAAATTTTTCTTCTTGTTTATTAGAGCTGTTTTTTTTTTTAATGTTGGTGACTTTATACCCTGTCTATAATGCATTCCTTGAGGAAAGAGGTTATTTTGAAAGGTTCTATCACCATTGCTCCAAACATAAGCACCTATACATAGCAATTATGTATTATGTGTTTACGTGCAGAAAATTTGTATTTTAAAGATTTTTTAACATCACATTTATGCTCAACATTTATTCTTCTTTGAGTGAGCTCTTCTCAGCCCTGGGATTCAGTGTCAAGTAGAAGAAAAAACTGTGCTAGGTGCCAGGATAGTGAGTTAAAGCCAGGATCTACTACTTATTCAATGAATTCTATATGTTGCATAGTCCCAGTGAACTTCATTTCCTATTCATCTGTAAAGATGATGAAGATGATATAAACAGTTCAGTTCAATAGCTCAGTCATGTCTGACTCTGCGACTGCAGCATGCCAGGCTTCCCTGTCCATCACCAAATCCCAGAGCTTGCTTAAATTTATGTCCATTGAGCTGGTGATGCCATCCAACCACTTCATCCTCTGTCATCCCCTTCTCCTCCTTCCTTCAATCTTTCCCAGCATCAGGGTCTTTTCTAAGGGGCCAGTTCTTCTCATCAGGTGGCCAAAGTATTGAAGTTTCAGCTTCAGCTTCAGCATCAGTCCTTCCAATGAATGTTCAGGACTGATGTCCTTTAGGATGGACTGGTTGGATCTCCTTGCAGTCCAAGGGACTCTCAAGAGTCTTCTCCAGCACCACAGTCCAAAAGCATCAATTTTTCGGTGCTCAGCCTTCCTTATGGTCCAACTCTCACATCCATATATGACTACTAGAAAATATATTTATTATAGTAAGCATTCAATGAATGTTTGGTTCATTTTTCTTTCCACAATGCTTTCTGCATACTAAAGACAATATAATGAGAGTTAAAGAAAGAAATTATTAGCATTTCATGTGGAGGAGAAAATAGGAGTTTTGGGTTCTAGATCTTCGTTAGAATTCTGAATGTTCTGTATATTATTTTGACTTTGGGCAAGTTACTTCACTTCTCTATATCTCAACTTTCTCATATTTAAAAGAAAATACTAATAGTACTTTTCTTCTGATGATTTGATGAGAAATATATATTATATAGTATGTATATGAGATATACATATATGTATATATTCACATATATATAACTTAATAGTACTTGGCATATAATAAATGCTTTACAAAATAGCTTTACTTGTATTGTTGCTTTAATTAATAGCTCATCCAACTCAATAGCTCATCACTTCATAATTAATATAAGGTGGTCTTGATTAGAATTGATGCTTTTGAACTGTGGTGTTGGAGAAGACTTTTGAGAGTCCCTTGGACTTCAAGGAGATCCAACCAGTCCATCTTAAAGGAAATCAGTCCTGACTGGAAAGACTGATGTTGAAGCTGAAACTCCAATACTTTGGCCACCTGATGCAAAGAACTGACTCATTTGAAAAGACCCTGATGCTGGGAAAGACTGAAGGCAGGGGAAGGGGATGACAGAGGATGAGATGGTTGGATGTCATCACCGACTTGATGGACACAAGTTTGAGTAATCTCTGGGAACTGGTTGATGGACAGGCAAGCCTAGCATGCTGCAGTCCATGGGGTTGCAAAGAGTCAGACATGATTGAGTGACTGAACTGAACTGAACTGATTATATATATATATATATATATATTATGTATTATATATATATGTATGTATTATATATATATAATATATATATGTGTATGTATTATATATTTCATGCAATAAACTCCAATTTCATTTTTCTAATGAGAAAAAAGAAGAAAATAAGAATCAAAAATTTTAGTTTAACATTTTAACCTAATGTTTACAATAATTGATTTCAAACAAATACAATTTTGAAATATCAAAATTAAGTACATTTAAAAATCTCTGAGGGCCTCCCTGGCGCTCCAGTGGTTAACAATCTGCTTTGCTATGCCGCAGGCTCTGGTTCAATCCCTGGTCTGGGAAGATCGGGACATGCTGTAGGCAACCAAGCCCATGTGCCACAACTACTGAAGCCCAGCTGCTTGTGCTCCACACAAGCTTGTGCTCCACATAAGCTTGTGCTCCACAGCAAAAGCCTGTGTTCAGTTGCATCTGACTCTCTGTGACTTCATGAGCTGGAGCCCGTCAGGCTCCTCTGTCCATGGGATTATCACAGCAAGAATACTGAAGTGGGTTGCCATTTCCTCCTCCAGGGGATCTTGCCCACCCTGGGACTGAACCCATATCTTCTGTGGCTCCTGCATTGGTAGATGGATTCTTTACCACCAAACCACCAGGGAAGCTTAACTTATTATTAAACACACCTCAATTATGCTTCAGTTCAATTCTCCTAATTATTTTTAATTGGTGAGTAAGCATGTTTTGCTTAAATTGTGATGGAAAAGTAAAGATCACTGAGGCTGAGACCTCAATATCACTATCAATTGGCCTCTTGCATTATTGAAGCCTACTAATCTTTAAGGGCTTCCCATGTATACTAAAAACCACTAAACTGCACACTGTAAAGTGGTGAATCTTATGTTTTGTGAATCTCAACTTAATAAAAAAATTAAATAACATGATCAATATCATACAAATAATAAATGATGTGTATAACTTAATGGGGCTTACCAGGTAGTGCTAGTGGTAAAGAACTTACCTGTCAATACAGGAGACATAAGAAATGTGGGTTTGATCCCTGAGTGGGGAAGATCCTCACTGGAGGATGGCATAGCAACCCATTCCAATGTTCTTTCCTAGAGACTCCCAAGAACAGAGGAGCCTGACAGGCCACGGTCCACAGGATGGGAAAGAATCAGACAAGACTGAAGCATCTTAGCACGCACGCATGCACTATTCTTTAAAATCCTGATACAGTTCTTTCTTGCTTAGGACACACATTTCTTCCTCTTCCCACTTTGATTGGTGGTGCAGTGTTCTAGACTTGGAATGACTGAATGTATTTGAATTGATGTTATAGGGGTTTTTTCTGGCTCATCCTGCGACGTCCCCAGCCCCAGAAGCTTTTCTTACTTTCTGTTCTCTTCTGCACATGCAGGTATAGGTAAGTGAAGCCAGGCGGCCTTCACCCTCCCTTCAAAAGGATTTGCCTCCCCCACAGACTTCAATAGTTAGCTGATGTTGGGTAGAGATGAGTAGAGAATTTTGCAGGTTTAAATTGTAACCCAAGCTTGTGGAGAAAGCATAGAAAAGCTGATCCCTGGCCATGAAGTGGTTGTGTAAAGGTTGTGTAAAGTCCACCAGACTCTGACCCAGGAAGCTAAACGGGATGGGAGAGGCAGCTTCTTGGATTAAGGCATTAATTCCTTGAATAAAGGAATTCAGTCATGAGATAAGAGGAGATTGAGAGGCCAGCAGCTCACATTTCTTTCTCTTTTTGCTGCAGGAACCCAGTTTCTTTTCTTTTTTTAAACTTAAATTAGCACTTTATTGAAATATAATTTATATACCATATACTACCTAAAAAGAGAGACCTTTTTTTCCTACTGTCTCCTAAGTCTGACTCAGGAGATAACTGATATACCACACTAGCACACCATTGTATCAGATATCAATCTGTCCTGGTTTTACTTCTTTAATTCTCTGGATATAATAAGTGCAGTACAATTCTCAGTATTCTAGAGTTCAATTTGTTTCAAGTCTTTCCTATAGTTCAAAGGAACATACAGTCTTTGCCTCCTCAACTAAAGCCAAAGCTTCATAGAGGACAAATCACCCTGCCATTCTGGTGAGTAGAGGAAGAGTTAAAAGAAATCAGAGAAGGACAAACTCACTAGCCTGGCAATAATTCCACAGGAGAGGCTTTTATAGTGAGTGACTAAGTATGGAAAAACTCTAGAAATTCCATGATCTAAGGATCTTATATGGCCTGAGGGCAAGACTTGAATTCTTTCGACAGTGATGGAAAGCTTAGGTCATAATACTACAACTCCCAGAGTGGTTCGCTCAGAATAGGGCTTCCCTCATAGCTCAGTCAGTAAAGAATCTGCCTGCAATGCAGAAAACACCCGGGTTTGATTCCTGGGTTGTGAGGATCCCCTGGAGAAAGAAATGGCAACCCATTTCAGTATTCTTGCCTGGAGAATCACATGGACAGAGGAGCCTAGCAGGCTCCTAGCAGGCCATGGGATCACAAGAGTCTGACACGACTTAGCAACTAAACCACCACCACAGACCAGTTCAGGATTTGAAAAGGCATGTGAGTCAAAGCACCCCAATGATAAAATCAACAGGCAGAATTTAACGGCTCAGACTGCAATTCCTGTAGCCCAAAAACCAAGTTTTCAGGAATAAAAGTAATGTGAGGACACAGAAGAAGAATCACCAATCCCGAGACTCTTTTTTACTCCACATTCCCCACTGACTTTGAGAACATGCCAAACTTACTTACCATAGATACTTGCTCACTCCTGCTGATCATGAATCCTTAATACTCAGCTTAGTGACCTGTATCTGCTAACTGCTCAGTAATGCATCTTCACGACCCTATGATTCCCACAAGGGCTCACTGTGAACTGTGATATAGTTCACAAGACAAAGTGGCTGACACTTCCCACCCCAACCCATCCATATATTCCTTTCTGGGACACTTTTCCTTCCTATGGGAGAAAAGAAAAACAGGTTCAGTCCAGAAATCACAGAACACTGCCCCCTTTCAGAAAGGTTTAGTATTGCAGTCATAAAAGCAAGATCAGGGTCCAGGCAGATTATTTCAGTGAACCAACAGGGGGTCATGAGAAGATAAAAAATTAATAACTCCAGCTTGTAGAGCCTGACAGGCTTGTAGGAGACAAAGAGGAGTCTATATTATTTTCTTTCTGTGATCTGATCCCTGAAAAGGAAGTCATGTACTTCCTTCCACAAGCTAATTCTGAATAATTAGTACATTATTCTACACTGTAGATATACACATATGAATACAGAAACGATCCCTGGCCTTGAAGAGTTCAATGTGTTATTCTTCAGCCTCTTGTTTCCTATCATTCCATTCATAACTCCTTAGGGATATAATTGCATTTTGTGGCTTGAACACTTGTACAGTGTGTTGACTCACAAATCTATAGTAAAATCTAGTGGTAACACTTTACTTGGAACACAGTTTTTTAATCTTATCTGAATGACATTCAAGATATGCTAGTTTGGTTTAAAAAACAGCAACAACAAATGTGCATTTTCCCCCCCAGAAAACTGCTTTATCTCTGTAATTCCTCACCTTGTGAACAGCTTCACTGTCTATCCAATAGCTTAATGCAAAAACCAATCTTAGAAATTTGGGATTAAAATATACACACTACTGTATATATAATAGGTAACCAACAAGGACCTATAGGGAACCACACTAATTAACTCATAATAAATGGAGGGGAATGTAAAAAAAGAATATATATATATAAAACATACATATGTGTGTATGTGTGTGTGTATTTACATATATGGGCTTCCCTAGTGGCTCAGACGGTAAAGAATCTGCTTGCAATGCAGGAGAGCTGGGTTGGATCCCTGGGTTGGGAAGATCCCCTGGAGGAGAGCATGGCAACCCACTCCAGTATTCTTGCCTGGAAAATCCCATGGACAGAGAAGCCTCATGGGCTACAGTCCCTACACAGGGTTGCAAAAAGTCGGACACAACTGAAGGGACTTAGCACACACATACACATACACACAATAGGAAATAGATGAGCAGGTACATTACAGGACAATAGCTATTCATTACCTGACCTGCCAGTTAATTTTAGGCAAACAAATGTAAATTGGGAGTCTCAGAGTTTATTTGTAAAGCAGATATTTCACCTTTCACTAACTTCTCTGTGATAAATTGAATTTCAAGTGCAAAAATCAAATCTATAAGGTCAAATGAAGATATCTTTTTAAGGGGTGGGGGTGAGTGGATTGGGCTTGAATAAAGTAGGGGTTCAAAAATGTGGAATAAAGTGAAGGAAATAAGGAAGATCAAGGAAAACTTGTTAGGAGAACCGAAAGATAAAAAGACATTCTAAAAGCAGCAGTGTAACTTCTACCTTGAAATTCTGGAGTAGCTATTCTCAAAAGAAAAACAATTCAGACGAAGAAAACGCAAGTTGTATTGAATGGAATGTTATAAACTCTTTGGTTTACTAATCCTCAAGTTTAAAAAGAGCTTTTGATGAAATGAATTTTGAGCTAATTCCTGAGCTAGATATCATCCTTCTTTTGCATTTATTCCTTGCTAGATACTGGTCTTCTTTAATATCAAGGCTCTCTTGAACTATTTTTTTTTTTGGCTTTTTGCTCTGTTCCTTCAAGGTGCTTTCCCTGGAAATATCTTTCTTCAGTGGGCTCCTTTGAATATCAGCTCACATTTCTCTTCTTACTCGTATTTTTCATCTCTTAATTTTACCTTTTCTTCTGAATAGACTTCATTAAGATGTGAGAGTAAAAGATCTGGCTATACATCGTGATTTACTTATCCTAAATTTCCACCTACACTTTGTCATCAATTTCAGGAAGAGAAAACCAATTATGAACAAATTCATTGTCTTCTAGCTATACTCAATAGAATCTAGTTAAGCAATTTTCCTCCAAATTAAAGCAGTAATTAGACATTTATTTTCCCTGGATTTAGGCATTGTCTGTCACCTCCAGACCTCTTCAACCTGATCAGTGCTGCCAGGTGATCTTTTCTTATATAACATTTGGACATTCAGAATATTTCATTCCCAACTACACCCTACAATCTCTCTCTCTTTCACACACACACATACACACACAAACTCCTTAATGATTTCCCAACAATGTCAAGACAATCCAGTGAGGAAAAAATATGTTCCTGAGACAACAGGCTGACTATCCACACTCAAAATAATAAAACAGAACCTCTATCTCACACAGTAAAAATGAATTTAAAATAGATCATAGCTTTAAGTGTGAGAGTTAAATTATAAAATCTTTAGAAAAAAATATAGGAGAAAGTCTTCAGGACTTTGGGTTGGGCAAAACCTTCATAGACATGACATCAAAAGTACAAGTGACCAAAAAAAAAAAAAAAAATGGATTTCATCAAAATTAAAAATCTAATCTTCAAAGGGTGCAATCAAGAAAATTAAAAGACTACCCTTAGAATGGTAGAAGATATTTACAAATCACAGAACTCATAAAGGACTCATATTTAGAATATATGAAAATCTCAGAAAAAGACAAATAACCCAATTAAAAAAAGGACCAAGGACATGAATAGACATTTCTCAAAAAAGGTACACAGACAGTAAAGTGTATGAAAGGATGATAAACACTATTAGTCCTTAGGGAAATGCAAATTAAAATAATGATGAGATAGCACTTCACACAAAGTAAGTTATTATAATAGAAAACAAAACATATAACAACAAGTAGAGGCAAAGATGTGGAGAAACTGGAACCCTTTGTACAAAGCTGGTGGGAATGCAAAAATCACAGTCACTTTGGGAAACAGCCCGGAATTTCTTCACAAAAGTAAATACATGATCCAGCAATTCTATTCTTAGGTATATAACCAAGAGAAATAAAAAGCCTATGCTTATAAAAAAAAATTGTACAAGAAAATTCATAGACACATTATTCACAACAGCCAAAAAGTAAAACCAATCCAAATGTCTAAAAACTGATGGATGAACAAAATGTGAAAAACCCATCCAATAGAGTATTACTCAGGTGTCAAAGGAACAAAATACTCATACAGGATACAACATGGATGAACCTAGAAAATACTATGTTGAATCACAGAGCCCTCTGCTCTGATTTTTATCTGGACACCCTCATATGTCCAGGTCCCCCTTCCCTATCTGCCTTCTCAGACTAAGTCAGTTTCCTTGGGGCAGAAGTTTAGCCTTTCTTTTCTTCTCAGAATTGCTGTGCTATTAACCCCCTACAGTTGAAGTTCCTGAAGCTTCATAAAGCTTGCTTGTATTCCTAAAGACCTAAGTAGAAACATTGACAGTCTCTCAGTTATATCGATTAAAATTAATACAGTTATATCCGTAATACAAGTTCCAATTATAGTCGTAATTTTAAATTGCTAAACTTTAATGATCTTTTTGCAAAGCATGCAGTTATAACACCAAGTTGTTATCTTTCCTTATCCATATAACTTTATACTTTTATTCGGACATTTAAATTGATACTTTAATATGGAGTACAGGTATACTCAATGTTACTAACACTGACATGAAGTCGGAAAGTCAAACTGAAAACAATCTACAAGTACCATCCCAGGCCTTCAGGTGTTGGCCGAGACCTCCCAATTTGCGGTTCAACCGGTAAGCAGAACCGCCCTCTGGAAGCCGCTTGCGGCCCTGGAGTGCAGGACCCAGCGCGGCGCTGGACAAATCAGCAGCATCTCCTCCCCCCGGCCCCGCCCCCGCCCCTTCCCCCGAGCCTCTCTGCCTCGGTGGCGGCGGCAGCAGCTGTAAAGCCTCGGCTCTGATCCAAGTCACAGATTCCAGGTTGGTGAGCGAATCCATTTTGTGGCCAGCCGCCGCTGTCCCCACTAGTGTTCAGAGTTTGACCCGTCCTACAGGTTGGTTGGGGGTGTTCGCGGGTGGAGGCCGAGTGAGGGAGACCTCTGCAGTTTGGAGACGACGCAAGTTCAGGAAAGGAGTGAGAGAGAGACACCTTTGGAGCTGGGAGTGGCCTGTGTCAAGGTGGTGATAATGAAACCCTGCTTCTGGAAGCTAAAGGATGTCGGGGAGTCACCTCTGAAAGTCCTGTTAGGGCATGACGTTAGGGAATAACGGCCGACCTGGGGACTGGCTTGGATCCAGAGGTCAGCAGCCCTTCCCCCATCGCCAACTTTCCTGCTCCAGGAAGTGAGCTCGTTTATCCTGCCCCACCCCCACGCCCACCCCTGAGGCCCCGACTCCTCCCGGAGGGAGTTGGGAGATGAGCCTTCCGGACGCGCTCAGTCGGACCTGCGGGCTGCGTGCAATTTCCCCGGAGCGGGCAGGGCGGCGCCCCGCTGAGCTCAGGAGGGGGGGAAAAAAAAAGACCTGTTAGTGAGCGTTGTCTGTTCTTCAGAGACTATTTGAAAAGCCGTTCGTTTGCCTTGACTATCTGAAGTCTCTACGTGCCCTTCACCCGGAGATGTCTGCCCTCTGTGGCTGGACCACTTACTGTCACTTGAAGTGACAGGGCGGTAGAAGAAATGGGGTCCCTTCCCTTGTGGGGCTCATGATACAGATCATTTATCTTTATTTCTTTCTCATCCTCACTGCGAATGAGCTCAGCGAGATTAGAGACAACGTTTAATCTGTCAATGAAGACAGAAATGTGTGGTTAGGAGCATAGGAGCTGCGGCCAGAGGGCCTGGGCTCAGCGTCAGCCTCGGACACTTAGACCCAGAGTCTATGTGCCCCTTACCTATTGCTGGAGCTTCAGCTTCTTCCACCTATATAATGGACAGCGTCAGAATTACATTCTAGAGTTTTGGTGAGGTTTAAGTGAGGCAGAAGTTTAAAGACAGGAGAGCGCCTGAAAAAATCGTAAATACTCAAAATATTAATCAAACTCAATACCTACCTTAGAAAAGTACGAAATCAAAATTTTGGAAAGAATACCGATATACTGACTTTTACTCTGAAAGCCGTTTTAATATCGAGTTGTGAGCTTTCATTCTAAAAGATGTTTCAGATCTAAGTATCAGTTCATTCTCTGTCCTTCCCCACCCACCTTCCCCCCTTCCTATTTTGCACCCTAAATTGTATTTACCTGGGAAGAAGGCAGGGCTTCTGAGGACCTACTGTGCATACGAATCGCCTGAGATCTTATAAAAATGCAGATACTGAATTGGTCTCTCTGAGACCCAGAAATTCTGGATTCCAGTGTGGCAAGTTAGCACACCACTTGACCATTTTCTGGAGGCTGCTTCTTATGTAACTGGTCCCACCCAGTCCTAGATTTGGCTTCTTTCATTTGCTAATTTGGGCTTCCCAGGTGTTGCTAGTGGTGGAGAACCCGCCTATCAATGCAGGAGAGCCGTAAGAGAATGCAGGTTCGATCCCTGGGGTGGGAAGATCCCCTGGTGGAGGGCAAGGCAATCCACTCCATTATTCTTTCCTGAAGAATTCTCACGGTCAGAGGAGCCTGGCAAGCTACAGTTCATGGGGTCCTAAAGAGTTGGACCGGACTGTAGAACTTTCAGTTTCATTTGCTAATTTGATCTTCAGAGTTCTTCCGCTTAGGCTCTGGTATCTGCTCTCACACAGCGGGACTAGTTTCTCTACCGCTCACACTGCTCTCGAGACAAGGGACTCGGCTTTTCCTGTGTCATTTGGGATGCATTGAGCAGTAGCCATTGGTGAAGGGCCTAATGGGATGTGGGCAGGGCTCACTCAAACCCTTTATAGCTGAATGTCAGCTGAGTCTGTTTTCTTCCTTTCCCCAGGTTCAACTTCATGACAAGAGACATCAACTCTTACATAATCTTTTCTGTTCAAGAATCTTACTCTGCCTTGAATATCTCAAGTAGAGCATTAGATAGAAAAGTTATGTAGAATTATAGGGCCACATATATAATTTAAATTTTTCTATTGGCCTCATTAAAACATTAGAAGAAACTGATTTTAATATATTTAACTTCATGCTCCTCATAAATATATTTAGGCAATGTAATCAATATTTATAAATCCATTAATGAAATGTTTTAGATTATTTTTTCTTACCAAATTTTTCTTACCAGATTATTTTTTCTTACCAAATCTTCAGTGTGTATTTTATACTTAAAACATCTCGTTTCCAATTAGCCACATCTCAAGTGCTCAGTAGCCACATGTGGCTACTGTGCTTGACAACACATTTCTAACTTGTGTTCAGGAGATCAGAAAATTAAGCCTCAGTTTTTCGTATTGTATTTCTTCTATTTTTTGTTAGCTCTACTGAGTTGTCATTTACATTTAATAACTTAGCAATTTTAAGCCTACAGTTCCATCAGGTTTGACCATATATAGTTGTCCAAACAACACAGTCATGATACAGTCATGATATATACAGGAGGTTTCCATCATCCTCCAAACTTTTTTGTGTCCCTTTGTAATTCATCCCCTTCTGACAGCCCCGGGCCCTGGTATCCACTAGTCTGTTCTCAAATAGTAGACTTTTTTGTTGTTTTTAGGATTTCATATAAATGAAATCATACAGTACCTTATCCTTGCTGTCTAGTTTCTTTCATTTTGCATAATTCTTTTGAGGTTTATTTTGTTGTATATATCAGTGCGTCCATTTTATTGTTTGGTAATATGCACTGAGGTCATGGTTTCAGCTCACTAGATCCCTAGCAATGCCTTATACTCACTTATCTCACAGATTGTTTTCTTGGTCTGGGGCACTTTTTTAGGCTCTTCTGTAAGGGCTTGCTACTGACAGGCAACTTGATTTTTTTTTTTTAATCCTATCACACCCTCAAGAGGGGAAAATTAATGTCAATTACAGGACCTGTCACCAGATTCAATGGGTCGATATATTGCTTGGGGTGCATCGCCAATGGACCACCAACTACTGATTAAAGTAGAAGTGTTTCTTACTTGTGACAAGTAAGGAGACAGGGAGAAACTCTCAAAAACTGTTTTTCTGAACAGCAGGATCAGGGAAATTTTGTATCTGGGGTGCATGGCTATTCATGAAATGGAAGGCTTGGTCTTCCATATAGAATGGGTTTCTCTAGCTTGCCAAAAATGGCGAGCAAACAGGTGCTTGGTTGTTTGCTCACACTGTGGTTATCTTGTTGATTGGAATGCACTGTATCCTTTGTGAAACATCTGGTATTTGGAAATTTTTGCAACTTTTTGCAATGGTTAGTTTCTTCAAAACAATGCATACCTTGGTTTAACTCCATCAGTTCCCTGCTGCTGCCTAGCTAACAGATTTTGCCCACACTGAGCATGTTGTACACAGTGTACATCCACCTTTGCTGGGGGCCAGTCAAGAAACATTATGGAATTATAGCTGCTCTCAGTCACTCTGTGGCCTAGCTTGTACATGAGGGTCACAGCTGGAATCAGAGGTAGTGTACCTTCAAGAAGGCAGTGCCTTTGTCAGCTGGCTCTTCTTTGGTGACCCAAACTAGATTCCTAGGCCCATTCCTATATAGGCAAGTGGAACATGTGGTTTCCAATGAGTGATTCAATGCTGGAATACTATAAACAAATAATTTTAAATGTCTTTAAAATTATGTGATTTAAACCAACAGTACTATAATTTAATGACTGAAAACTTTCAAGAATGAGAAGATATTTTTCAGTGAGGACACCTATATTAAGCACAGACAAAAAATAAAGTTAGGGTCAGTTCCAATATCTTGAGTTGTCTCATCAGAGAAGCTACTAGCTTCCCTAACTAACTCTTATGTGAGGCACAGAAAAAAGACTGGGCCAGGTCCAGCTTTCTCACCTTGTTCTTAAATGACATCTTATTAAATCTTGTAATGATTTGAGATAGTGGATTTTTTCCCCCTAGGTCCAAAAGTAGGAGGAAGATCTGAAAGGGATGAGAAAGTGATGCATTTATCATTATAACAAATATTTATATAGAGCTATCCATTCATCAGATTTTGCTGTATCCCTGTTCCTGGTAAAAATATCGAAGAGGCTCTTTTCATCATGGTACTAGGGCAGAGCACTAAAGGACTGGCAAGCAATGATGGTATAAATGTAGTGACAGCCAGTTTTTACTGAGACTCTTCCACACAGGTTCAGGTAATTTATGACAAGTGTGCTATAAGGGAGGACTTGTCATCAGCAATTCACAAAACCACATCTCAGATCAGGAATTACCCCAGTGTTCCAGAACCAGAGACGACAAATTCAGGATTCAGAGCTGCATCTGTATTACCTCAGTTGGCAGTGCCTTCTCTTCTCATCTCACACTGTCAGGGAAAGGGAAGCATGGAGTCCCAGGGATGTGCCATGAGGAATGAAGCACAGCAGGGCTGGAGAAGGAGCTGCAGATAGCTTAGGAAGTGCTGTAGGATGCTTTCAAACATCAGAAGAAGGGAGCTATCGTGCTGAATCAGTACAGCTGAAAAATGAGACAAGCACCAGTCAGGAGTGGGTAGAAACAAGCTGAGCCACTTTGTGGTCTGAGTGCCTTTGTAGGTGGTGTGGGGGTGGGGGGTGCGTAAAGGAAACATTCTCTTCTTTTAAGGACCAGCCAACAACTGAGGTTTGGAGTTGCATAAAACTAGATTATAACCTTTGCTTCATCAGTTATTCATTCCGAGACCTTTGGTAATTGAATTTTAAGAAGTTCACTTTTTGCATTTGTAAAAAAAACAAAAGGGTGTTATTCCATTTATCTGATTGAGTTATTATGGGATTAGATTATATAATGCCTGTAAAAAGTTCAGCCATTGCCTCTCATATAAAAAGCAATCAGAAAATGGTCTCTATGATTATTTTTTGTTTTCCACTGTCCCTTGCAACAAATAACTTCATGTGTACATACTTGCTTGCATTAATAATGATTGTCTTTGCTGTGTGTTCAAAAGAGGATGTGTTTCCTGCTCAAAGTCTGAATGGTACACTTCCTTATACAGGATTTATTTCAACCATCCCTATCTCCCCATATCAACTACAGCACTGTGCTTGACTCAGGTCTTTTCCCACAGCTGCCTTGTGTAAAAGCTGTGGAGTTGGGAGAGCTCTGAACCAGAAGTCACAAGATAGCCTCTCCCTCTTTTTTTTCCTGTCATATAATTTTTAAAAATTGAGATACAGTTCATATACCATAAAATTCACCCTTTCAAGGTATACAAATAAGGTGTTTTTTTTTTTAATCACAAAGATGTTCACTAGTACCACTGTCTAATTCCAGAATATTTTCATCACCCCCACAAAGTGACTCTACGTGCATTAGTAGTCATTCTCTATTCCCCATCCCACCAATTTGTGGCAACCACTAATCTACTTTGTGTGTCTGTAGATTTGCCTACTCCAGATTATTTTTAAATTTTATTTATTTATGCTGCACTGGGTCTTCATTGCTTTTGCGTGGGCTTTCTCTAGTTGCAGCAAGTGAGGGTTACTCTTCGTTTTGGTGTGCGGGCTTCTCATTGTGGTGACTTCTCGTTGCGGAGCACAGGCTCTTAAGTGCATGGGCTTTGGTAGTTGCAGCACACGAGCTCAGTTGTGGCATGTGATCTCTAGGGCACGGGCTCAGTAGTTGTGGCACATGGACTTTGCTCCGCTGCATGTATAATCTTCCTGGACCTGGGATCGAACCTGTGTCTCCTGCATTGTCAGGTGGGTTCTCATCTATGCCACCAAGGAAGTCCTAGACATTTCTTATAAAAGGAGTTATATAATATATGATCTTTTGTATCTGGTTTTACTCACTTAGCATGTTTTCACAGCTCATCCATGTTATTAAAGGCATCAATTCTTCATTCCTCTTTTTCCTCCATTTTTATCCTTTTCTCCTATTAGCGATTCTGAAATACTTTCCCCAAATGCTATAAGACCTCTTTGTCTCAAACACCCCACTTGCATACTTCTGCCTAGGTCTGCTCTCGGTGAATTATCCTATCCCTAGACCATATGTGACCTCAACTGCCTACCTGTCCCTTCCTCTCCCATTCACTTGGGCCCCTTAAGCCTGCTAGAGTTTTGGACAGGCCTGGTGAAGTCTTGTCCCCAAAGCACCAGGTCTGTCCCGGACTTTGAGCACCCATAAGACCATCTTTGCAGTCCATGGGATCTCAAAGAGTTGGACACGACTGAGCAACTAAACTGAACTGAACACCATCTTTCCTGGAGAAGGAAATGGCAATCCACTCCAGTATTCTTGCCTGGAGAATTCCATGGACAAAAGAGCCTGGCAGGCTACAGTCCATGGGGTTGCAAAGAGTTGGACATAACTAAGTGCTAACACAAACACACCCCCATCTTTGGGGTTAAAGTTACAAGATTGAGGATGGAGCTTTGAACTAGGACTCTGGACGTGAGAAGTGTTGCCGACTCTGTGATTTATAAGCTGTTTGATTTTTATAAAATCGCTTAGTTTCTCTGTTTATCAAAAGGCCAAAAATAATTTATTCATAGTTTTCCTATGAGGGATAAAGCAGGGGAATGTGGTTTTGAAATCACAACTGGTTATAAAAGTGTTGGTTGTAAAGATATGACATCACCTTATTGCGGTCATTGTCATTTCTTTGGGTTTTTCTGGGAAAGTGACTGTGAAAGATGAAAGGGCTCTTTGTAAAGCTCTGCTAGAAGGTGGTCGTGTCTTCCCAATAAGTGATAACCTTTGAATTTGGAGATTAGATCCTGGAGAGCCATGCCAGCAGGATGGCAAAGAGAGGTGAAGAAGCTGATGAGAAAGATCTAATCATCTATGGAGAGATGAAGAGGTTCTAGTTTTCTTCATCAAAAGTTGAGGACCTGTGTGTCAGGCACTAAACTCATTCAGTAATAAGCAAAACAGTCCCTGATCTCATGGAGCTTATATTCCAGTGCGAGGATTCAGGCAAATACAGATGCGTATTGTTGTTTAGTTGCTTAGTCATGTCTGATTCTTTGTGACCCCATGAACTGTAACCCACCAGACTCCTCTGTCCATGGGATTTCCAGGCAAGAACACTGGAGGGGGTTGCCATTTCCTTCTCCAGGGGATCTTCCTGACCCAGGTATCAAACTTCCATCTCCTGCATTGGCAGGCAGGTTCTTTACCACTCTGCCACCAGGGAAGCCCCCCAAAAGAAATGTGTTAGGTGGTGATAAAAAGAAAAATCAAGCCATTGAGTCTATGGAGAATGATGGTGTGGGTGGCTGTGCCTTAGCTAGGCTTGACAGAGAAAACCCTTCTGGTAAGTAAACGTGTAGGGAGAGAGTTGCAGGAAGTCAGAGAGTCATGTGGATACCAGGGTGAAGGGGCTTCCTTGCAGTAGGAACAGCAAGTGCAAGCATCCTGAGGCAGCAGCATGTTCTGGTGCTTTGAACATTGAGGATGTGTGTTGGTGGGCTGAGAAAAGGTTAAACAGATGGTGACTCACCCAAGGCCACTTCTCTCCAGGATCTCATTGTCCCTTTATCCAGTGAGTAAAAAGAAATTGTTTTATTGCTATAATGCGGACCTCATTGCTATAATGAGGGTGCAAATTGATGTCTAATGTGAGGCAGGGGCAAAGAACATGTTTGAAGTTAGAATGAGAAGTTCCCATTACCCCAGTGCCTGACCTCTTTATCCAGAACAGTCAGCTTCCCTTTGTCTCCCTCATTTCTTACCCTGAACCCTTTTTTGTGTGCCCATCTACTCAGGATTCTAAACGCTGGAAGCACCTTAGAAGTCAGGGCTGGCCAGGCAGAGGCCAGGAAAGTGGCTACAATGACTTCAGCAGTCCTGGTGGACATCCAAGATGAAGTGACCTGCCCCATCTGCCTGGAGTTCCTGACCGAACCCCTGAGCATAGACTGTGGACACAGCTTCTGCCAAGCCTGCATCGCTGCAAACAACAAGGAGTCCGTGCCTGGCCAAGACGGGCAGAGCAGGTGTCCCGTGTGCCAGACCAGCTACTGGCTTGCGAACCTGCGGCCCAATCGGCACCTGGCCAACATAGCTGAGAGGCTCAGGGAGGTGGTGTTGGGCTCAGGGAAGCAGCTGAAGGTGATTCTTTGTGCACACCATGGAGAGAAACTCCAGCTTTTCTGTGAGGAGGATGGGAAGCTCATTTGTTGGCTTTGCGAGCGGTCTCAGGAGCACCGTGGTCACCACACATTCCTCATGGAGGAGATAGCCCAGGAGTACCAGGTGGGGGCCCAGGTGGAGGGAAGACAGGCAGGAACAGACTGCTTGGTAGATTTTAACTTTTCTTTATGCTCTAATCTAATTTCTTTGTAGTCTTCTCATTTACCTAGAGGGTGAACCTAGAAAAAGCCCTTCTGACCAAGAGCAGAGACCGTCTCTTTCTTGCTTGCCACGATTGGCTCTGCATGTGTAGAGACTGCTGCTGAAGGCCAGCAGGGGGCTGGACAGGTTGAGGGCAGGGGATATATTGGCAGTGAGAGTAAAGAACTTAAAGTGATTCATGGTCAGGTGGTTCCCCTGCAGAAAAGAGAATGTGCCTATTCTCACTGGTTTCCATCCCTTGTTTGTAAAAGGTAACTTTGACTTTCTCAGTTTTTCATTCCAGGGTTGGCATTTGGTATCTCCTGAGGTCAGCGTAATCTCTCCCCCATTCATTCCATGTCTTGGCACTGAGACAGTTTGACACTTGACCCTACCTGACTTGATGTGTTTCTTCCAGGAGAAGTTCCAGGAGTCTCTGAAGAAGCTGAGGCAAGAGCAGCAGGAAGCTGAGAAATTAACAGCTGTTATCAGAGAGAAGAGGACATCCTGGAAGGTAAGAGAGTCTTCTGAAGGTGTCCTGGAGCAGAAATCAAGCCAGGGCATGGGAGCTGAGGGCAAAGGAGACCCAGTTTTGTCTGTTTCCCAGTTTGGCTAGATAAGCTTCCCTTTGCCCAGTTCTTCACTGCAAGCCTTCCAAACAAGGGTATTGTTCTTGGTGCACAGTAAGGGGGAGAGAAGGGGGAATAGAAATGAACATATCAAAGGGAATCTAGGTTTCTGAAGATAATTATATGGGAAAATGACCATAGTCATTGGCAGCCCTTAATTAAGGATTCTGGACCTTGTTCTATAGTTTTAAAAGTTGGAAAAATAGGTCAGGCACAGGCCAGTCATTATATCAATATTGATAACTGGAAGAGGAGGCTGATGCCAAGTCCTGACAGGCCAGAGAGGGTGTTTAGAAACTGAACCACCCCCAGGAATCAAAGTCTCTGTCTTAGAAGCCTAGATAAGGCAGCCTGGGACCAGTGGTCCGAGAAGAGCTGAAGGGAGAACAGGAGGAAAGAGCAGGTTCTGCAGGGCCTACTCCCCGATTTGCTCCTCCATCCTAGTGAGACCTTCCAGGAAAACAATGCTGAGCCTGCCTCCCCCACCCCTCCGCCCCTTATACAGGAGACCCTCAGCTCAACAGACTAGCAGCCTCTTTTTTTCCCTTGTTCCTTAAGAATCAGATGGAACCTGAGAGACACAGGATCCAGAAACAGTTTGATCAGTTGAGGAGCATCCTGGACAAAGAGGAGCAGCGACAGCTGAAGAAGCTGGAGGAGGAGGAGAGGAGGGGGCTGAACATGATAGCAGAAGCTGAGGTCGAGCTGGTCCAGCAGAGCCAGTCCCTAAGAGAGCTCATCTCAGACCTGGAGCGCCGTTGTGAGGGGTCAGCAACAGAGCTCCTGCAGGTAGGAATGGGAAAGGGGCCTGTGATCTGAGAGTCAATACCAAGAGAAGATAACTCTCCCCTTCTGATGTGGGACTCCTATCCTGGTGGAGGAAAGAAAAAAAATCTCCTCTGAGAGAATAGCACTGAAACATGTTGGATGCATGAGACAAGTGCTCAGGGTCGGTGCACTGGGAAGACCCAGAGGGATGGGATGGCGAGGGAGGTGGGAGGGGGGATCTGGATGGGGAACACAGGTAAATCCATGGCTGATTCATGTTAATGTATGGCAGAAACCACTACAATATTGTAAAGTAATTAGCCTCCAACTAATAAAAATAAATGAAAATAGATATTTTAATGCAGTAATAGACAACTAAAAAAAAAAAGAAAAAATCTCCTTTGATCATATAGTGCCTCTTCACTATTAGACAGTTCAAGGTTTAGCCATGGATAAAGCACAGGATAATTAAAAGTAGAAATGCTAAGGGATTGTTTCATTTTTATTTCCTATATATAAAGGATACAAAAGTTCATTTAATACTATGTCAAAGATCTCATATAGTGAGTGATATTTTATAGCATCATTTCTGAGTCTTGGTACTATTGACCTCTGATGCTCTGTTGGGATTGGTCAGGTTCCTTTCACCCAGATTAGTCACAGGCATACACAACCAAACTCAAGTACTTTAGAGCTTTTTTTATGTAATCACCAGCCTTTCTTTGCTGTGACTCTCTTCTTTAGGACAGAATCATTGAACATGTTGTAATAGAAGTTCAAACAGAACTTTTGAGGCACAAAGAAAGAACTCTGGTCTCTGTGTGTATATAGACTGGGAGGGTGCAAGCTGTCAAATCCAGAAATCTGAGTGGCTATTTCTTCATAGAGTGAATAGTGTGACTGTTAAGTTGAAGCAGGATGTACCTTGAGACATTCTGAAACCTTCAGGCTGTTCCTCATTTTCTGTTTGGTTTCTTGCTTTCCTCTTGCTGTCTTTGCTAGTGGAATAATCATTTAGTTACTTAATTTTGGGCCCTAGTATTGGAGTCAGTTCAGTTCAGTTCAGTCGCTCAGTCGTGTCTGACTCTTTGTGACCCAAGCACGCCGGGCCTCCCTGTCCATTGCCAACTTCTGGAGTTTACTCAAACCTCATGTCCATTGAGTCGGTGATGCCGTCCAACCATGTCATCCTCTGTCATCCTCTTCTCTTCCTGCCTTCAGTCTTTCCCAGCATCAGGGATCAGGGTTTTTTCAAATGAAATCAGTTCTTCGCATCAGGTGGCCAAAGTATTGGAGTTTCAGCTTCAGCATCAGTCCTTCCAATGAATATTCAGGACTGGTTTCCTTTAAGATGGAAAGGTTGGATCTCCTTGCAATCCAAGGGACTCTTAAGTTTTCTCCAACACCACAGTTCAAAAGCATCAATTCTTCGGCCCTCAGCCCTCTTTATAGTCCAACTCTTACATCCACACAAGACTACTGGAAAAACCATAACTTTGACTACACAGACCTTTATTGGCAAAGTAATGTCTCTGATTTTAAATATTATGCTGTCTAGGTTGGTCATAACTCTTCTTCCAAGGAGCAAGTGTCTTTTAATTTCATGGCTGCAGTCACCATCTGCAGTGATTTTGGAGCCCCCAAAAATAAAGTCTGCCACTGTTTCCACTGTTTCCCCATCTATTTCCCATGGAGTGATGGGACCAGATGTCATGATCTTAGTTTTCTGAATGCTGAGTTTTAAGCCAACTTTTTCACTCTCTTCTTTCACTTTCATCAAGAGGCTCTTTAGTTCCTCTTCACTTTGTGCCATAAGGGTGGTGTCATCTGCACATCTGAGGTTATTGATATTTCTCCCGGCAATCTTGATTCCATCCTGTACTTCATCCAGCCCAGCGTTTCTCATGATGTACTCTGCATAGAAGTTAAGTAAGCAGGGTGACAATATACAGCCTTGACATACTCCTTTCCCTATTTGGAACCAGTCTGTTATTCCATGTCCGAATCTAACTGTTGCTTCCTGACCTGCCTACAGATTTCTCAGGAGGCTGGTCAGGTGGTCTGGTATTCCCATCTCTTTCAGATTTTTCCTGTTTGTTGTGGTCCACACAGTCAAAGGCTTTGGCATCATCAGTAAAGCAGAGGTAGATGTTCTTCTGGAACTCTCTTGCTTTTTCTATGATCCAACGGATGCTGGCAATTTGATCTCTGGTTCCTCTGCCTTTTCTAAATCCAGCTTGAACATCTGGAAGTTCACAGTTCTCGTACTGTTGAAGCCTGGGTTGGAAAATTTTGAGTATTACTTGACTAGCATGTGAGATGAGTACAATTATGTGGTAGTTTGAGCATTCTTTGGCATTGGCTTTCTTTGGGATTAGAATGAAAATTGACCTTTTCCAGTCCTGTGGCCACTGCTGAGTTTTCCAAATTTGCTGGCATAATGAGTGTAGCACTTTCACAGCATCATCTTTTAGGATTTGAAATAACTCAACTGGAATTCCATCACCTCTGTTAGCTCTGTTTGTATTGGGATCATCGGGTAGTTCGTATTGGGGTCATGGGGTCATGGGGTAGTTGTTTTCCACCTCTTGGAGCTTTTCCTCATTCACTGCTTCTGGTTTCATGTCTTTAGCTTATTCTTCTTCCTTTTTTCTTCATCTTTGATGTTGGGCTGCCCTAATGCTTCCTTCTAACCCCACTTATTCTAACCCCTTTACAAGTGTCCTCAAACTGGAAACATTGCTTCATAAGTACAAATGGATAATCAGTTTGTTTAATAGTTATTTGAGGAACCGGCTTGACTCTTCTACCCAGAACACCCAATGGCCGTTTTAATTAGAGTGTTATCTTAGTCAATTTTCATAGAACTTGCCCATCACAGACACTTCCTTCTTCTCTTTTCCATTATCTGTTTAACATTGTTGTGCATGAAGATTTGACAGCTGGATACGTGCCTGCAGCTTTCAAGTTTCAAAATATGAACCCTGAGAATAAAGTTAAGCTAAGAGGAAGAGGCATGAAGTGGCACCCTGACTTGATCATTTGAGTGTCTTTAGGACTTCCCTGTAGCTCAAACGGTTAACCTGCCTGGGATGCAGGAGACCAGCGTTTGATCCCTGGGTTGGGAAGTTCCTCTGGAGAATGGAATGGCAATCCACTCCAGTATTCTTGCCTGGAGAATCCCATAGACAGAGAAGCCTGGCGGGCCACAGCCCGTGGGGCCGCAAGGAGTCGGACACAACTGAGCAACTAACACACACACACACATTAATAAGTATGCCTTAAGATTAATACAGTCTTGGGACTCCCCTGGTAGTCCAGTGGTTAAGACTCCGTGCTTCCACTGCAGAGGGTACAGGTTCAATCCCTGGTCAAGGAACTTAAGATCCCACATGCAGTGTGATATGGCCAAAATAAAAATTGTTACAAACCTGAGTCTACATCTGCCACTTTACATATTCAAGCCAGTTTGAGTTGTGTTTTTACAAGATACAACCAAAAATAGCTCCACTACTATGAAAATAGTTATTCTTATATTGCACAGATCAAACCATTGGCCTTTTCTTCTACTGAATTGAAGTGTATAGAGCAGAAGTTAGGAAGATCAATTAAGAGGCCATGAGATAATTCTACTCAAATGAATCAGGCAGTGGTAGTGATGATAGTAAAGAGCAGTAGCTAAAAGAAGTTAAGGGTGTGAAATGGACTACTTTGGTTTAAGATGGGATGTTGGGGTGAATATCAGTTTTTAAGACACTACTTTGCCTACAATTGGTGACTGAATGTTGATGTCATTGAAAAACATGGAAAGGAACAGAGAAGACTTTGAGGTTGCAGAAAAAGTAAGTTTTCTTTCAGACATCTTGAAACTGTGGTTCCTGTGGCTTGTGTTGTTTTAGTTGCTATGTCGTGTCTGGCTCTTTGTGACCCCATGGACTGTAGTCTGCCAGGCTTCTCTGTCCATGGGATTTCCCAGGCAAGAATACTGGAATGGGTTGCCATTTCCTTCCCCAGGGGATCTTCCTGACCCAGGGGATTGATCCCACGTCTCCTGCATTGGCTGGCAGATTCTTTATCACTGAGTCACTAGGGAAGCCTGTGGCTCATGTACTGGGGTATATAAAAGAAATGTGAGCATCATCAACAGGTGTGTGTGTTGAAATCAAGAAAAATACAAAGCAAAGCAACATAGAGGGTTAGGGGAGGTGGGATTTGAGAAACAGCCGCATTTAAGGTCTTGTATCCTCAGCAACCAGAATGTAAGCCTCTAGATCACAGAAATTAGGACTTAGTCATGTAAGAGCATCTAGGACCAGGCACAGTGCCTGGCCAATAATAGATGATGTACATATATAACATCACACACATACACACACAGTTATAAAAATAAATGCACTATGGCATGAGTTGAATCATTTCCTGATATGCCTGGATAGGGCCTCAGGGAGAGTCTGCTTTGAATTCTTACCTCTACTTTGTGGCCTCCATACTGGATATCTCTATCCCCAACATATCATGGGGTGGTGAGGGTGGGATGATAGGCATGGATGTGGTTTAGTAGAGGACAAGGTCTATTACTCCTTAACCTCTCTCTTTCTTTTCTAGGATGTGAGTGATGTTGCGAAAAGGTATGTGTAGAACATGAGGTGGTTCCCTTGGGTTGGCGAGATTCCTATACCCTGTGAGGAGGGGTAGGATGCTCCTATGGTAGAGTTATCTTACAGTTAATGAGAAAGGAAAAAAAGGTCACCAGGCAGAGAAGATTTAGGACTGTGGTGTCTTGAATTGCTTAGCATGAGAATTTGGGGTCCTTCAGAATAAAGGGAATGGCTTGGTTTCTGTGTTAGGAGAAATTGGGTTGCAGTAGGTCACAAATTGAGGACAGTGGTGTCCTTAATCAAGGATTACAGTATCACTGATTCACCTTGTACCCTGTGATAGAACAAACCTGTGTATACCTGCTTCCAGCCCTGATTCCAATACTTTATAGCTACCTAAAAATACACAGCGATTTTCTTTGCCCATATACTTTATTACAGGGAAATTTCCCATTTGCTTTTTTTTTTTTTTTTTCAGAGTTCAGGAATCAGCTCTAGGGACCTCTGCTTAAGTTTCCCTTTCTCTCTTGGCTTTGGAACAATCTGTACCTTGCTACCAAGTTTTCCTCAGACTACCATTTTTCTCAGTTATAATAAAAACATAGACTGAGGTCTTGAAAAAAGTGACTTTGGCCCTGGAACAAGAACATATTCTGTATCACATACTCTAGAATTTCATTCTTCAAGGTGACCCCTAAAGTTGCCCACATACCTGGTACCTTGAGGCTCCTATGGACATGTGACCTGTGGAGCCTATTGTCCCTTTGGAAGTTTTCATTCTCAGTCTGGAGGTGAGGACATTTCCTTTCTCCAACTGAGGTAACATTCCCAGAGACTAAGGGACTGTTCTGCAGGTCTTTCTCCATAGGCATCTGTAGGATAATTAAGACCTAAACTACAGACTCTTCAGAGGCAACCCTTCGTCTGATAACTCTGAAGGCCCCATAGCAGGTCCTGATGTCCTGCCTGTCCACACAGATACCTGTAGACTCTCTAAAAGTCACTGATGTTTTAAATATTTTGTGTCTTTTTTAGAGGTAGCAAAAAATTTCCCAGCCATTATTTTATTTAATATTATACAGTCTCTGGGCTTCCCAGGTGGCTCAAGAGGTAAAGAATCTGTCTGCCAGTGCAGAAGATGTGGGTTCAATCCCTGGGTCAGGAAGGTCCTCTGAGGAGAAAATAGCAACCCACTCCAGTATTCTTGCCTGCAGAATCCCATGGACAGAGTAGCCTGGCAGGCTACAATCCATGGGATTGCAAAGAGTCAGACACGACTTAGTGACTTAGCATGCATACAGTCTCTAAGATGCAGACAAAGAAGGGAAAATTTTTGTTTCACAAAACAACAAACCAAATAAAGAAACCAAAATGAGGCTTTGAGGGATAAATTCTATCAACTTAAAAAAAAATTGTTGTATATTTGATTCAAAAGAGTATATTAGTTTAAGGTATACCACATAGTAAATCAATATTTTTATACATTACACTCCATTTAAAGTTATTATAAAATATTGGCCATATTCCCCATTCTATACAAAAGATACATGCACCCCAGTATTCGTTGCAGCACTGTTTACAATAGCCAAGATGTGGAAGCATCCTAAGTGTTGATCAACAGTTGGCTGAATAAAGAAGATGTGGTGTAGATATTAATAGATAAATATAGATACAGAGACAGATAGAGATACTGTTTTTGTGACTCTGTGCTCAGTCATGTCCAACTCTGTGCAACCCCATGGACTGTAGCCCACCAGACTCTTCTGTCCATGGGATTCTCCAGGCAAGAATACTGGAGTGGGTTGCCATGCCCTCCTCCAGGGGATCTTCCCAACCCAGGAATCACACCTGTGTTTGTTGCATCTCCTGCATTGGCAGGCGGATTCTTTACTACTAGTGCCACCTGGGAAACCCAGATGTAGGTACTACACAGTCATAAAAAAAAGCGTGAAAGTCTTTTCAACATGTACACATATGGTGAGAAGCTAGTTTTTAGCAAGGTCTTCTGGCTCCTATGCCAGAGCTCTTTGCAAAACGATGCTAATTTTCTTCAGGAAAGAATGTTGAAGTTCACCAGTGGGCCTGGGCCACAGGAATTAGAGGCACCCAAGTTTAGCAGTGTTGGAGTTTTGTAATGTCTTTTCTCTCTAGGAGTGAGTTCTGGACCCTGAAGAAGCCAGAGGCTCTCCCCACCAAGCTGAAGAGTATGTTTCGAGCTCCAGATCTGAAAAAGATGCTGCGAGTGTTTAGAGGTGAGGAGTTTCAGGGAACAGAGTTTGGATGGGGGATCATGGTAGTAGTAGGAAATGAAAAGAATGGAGGGCGTAGTTGGTATTTGGGGACAGTGGCAGAGGGAGAGACACAATATGCTGAGGAAGATGGGGTTCATACTCAAAAGGGGAATCAAGTGGCCAGTTCACAGCCGTAGCGAATTCCCAGACACTCCCCTCACCCAGGTAAGAGAGAGACAGCAGACCTGAGACTGCTGGTGTGATTGACTCTTTGTCATTACAGAGCTGACAGATGTCCAGAGCTACTGGGGTAAGTAGAAACTGTGGCCTCTTTAAGCTGACCTGTGCTTATATCCTCACTCATAGCCACACACACTCTCAGATATGAGGTGTCCCTATTCCCCACAACCACCCAGCTCCATTTCCTTCCACTCAGAACCTACGTTTGCTCTTCTCAGAGTCATAAGACCATGTACCCATCCTCTGCTGATGCTGTACTTTTCTCCCACAGTGGACGTGACCCTGAATCCACACACGGCTAATTTAAATCTTGTCCTGTCTAAGAACCGGAGGCAGGTGCGATTTGTGGGCGCCCAGCTGTCCGGGTCTCATCTGGAAGAGCATTACGGCTGTGGTGTCCTGGGCTCTCGGCACTTTTCCTCAGGGAAGCATTACTGGGAGGTAGATGTGGCCAAGAAGACTGACTGGATCCTGGGGGTGTGCAGTGATTCAGTGGGACCTGCTTTCTCTTTCAACCAGTTTGCAAACAATCGGAATGTTTACTCCCGATACCAGCCTCAAAGTGGGTACTGGGTGATTGGATTACATCACAAGCATGAATATAGAGCCTACGAGGAATCGTCCACATCCCTGCTCTTATCCATGACAGTGCCCCCTCGCCGCATTGGGGTGTTCTTAGACTATGATGCCGGCACAGTCTCCTTTTACAATGTCACCAACCATGGCTTCCCCATCTACACCTTCTCTAAGTATTACTTTCCTACAACCCTTTGTCCGTATTTTAATCCTTGCAACTGTGTGTTCCCGATGACTCTGCGTCGCCCAAGCTCTTAAAACTTTCTGAGTTTATACGCTGTACTCCAAGCCTCTCCTCATCTCAGTTTATCCTTTCTTTCCTGTTGACCATTTGGTGAAGATTTTTCTTTGTTGATGCAGTATTAGAAAATACTGTTCTGTCTGATGTCAGTTTATGTACTGAATGGAAAATTGAGTTTCAACATGTGTTGTGTCTATAATTACTGAGATAATTACATGTCATTTTTATTCTGTTACTGACTATATATATTGATTTGTTTTCATTTTAAAACCAACACAAATTTCTGGAATAAACCACTATTATTATTCATAGGCAATACTGGATTTGTTTTTGCTCATATGTTGTTTAGGTTCTGTTTTCATCTCTGTTTGTGAAATAAAATTGACCTGTAACTTTATATTCCTGTAACATTGTTGTCAGCTTTTATAAAATGCAATATATGAGCAAAGAAATTGCTGGGTTTCTTGTGTAAGTATACATAGAATTGAGTGCTAAAATCCATTGAGTGTTTTTTTTGTGTAAGTATATAAGATTGAATGCTAAAACATTAATTTTGGTGGTTTTAAATTCAATTTAAAGAAAGGTTCTAACTTCAATTTTCACTGCATACTTCATGGATTTTAAAAATCTTAGGTACTAATTGAAAAAAAAATGATTATAAATGCATTGAAATAAAAACAGGGGAGAAGAGGAAAATGACTAATCCAATACAGATTTTTCTGCCAGAATGTGGGGAAAATGTAAAGAGAAAATAATCAATATAAAGCACTTTTAGGAAGAGAATGATTTCTTCTAGTTTCTCCATACCTCCTTTTCTTTATGTTCATGAACAGCTTGTGTATAAGTGCCTTTGGTAAACAGGTGCTGTATGCTTTTTGAGCCAACTGTAAAATTACAATGAGGTGGCTGTGAGGATGGAAACAAATATCAAGGAGTTGAATATCAAGAGCTTGGCTGTCCATTATGGTAGCCAAGAGGTTCTGGTGGCTCTTGAACACTTGTCTGAATTGAGGTGTATCATACGTATAAGTTGCACACTGAGATTTTGAAGACAGTTCAAAAAAATAATGTTAAATATCTTAATGTCTTTCACATTATAGATAGCAATGATAATGGGCTTCCCAAGTGGCTCAAGAGGTGAAGAATCTGCCTGCCATGCAGATGACCTGGGTTTGATCCCTCGGTCAGGAAGATCCCCTGGAGAAGGGAATGGCTACCCACTCTTTAATATTCTTACCTGGAGAATCCTGTGGACAGAGGAGCCTGGCTGGCTAGAGAGTCCATGGGGTCACAGCATCAGACATGTCTGAAGCGACTTAACACCCATGCACTCATTCACAGTAGTAAAATAGTTCAGTTATATGGTAGTATATGGTTAATTTTTTAACTGCCAAACTATTTTCCAAAGTAATTATACCATTTAATATCTTTTTTATCATTGTAGAAGTTATTCTGCATCCTTGCTATAACTTGATTTTGTTTCCCTTTATGTGTTTTAATAGATGTATGTAGTGAGGTATCTCATTGTGACTTTAATTGTTGCTTATTTTCTCATTACTGAGTTTTGAGAGTTGTTTTTTATACATTCTTGATATGTTTCTCATTATATATATGCTTTGCATATATCTTCTCCTAATATTTGTCTTTCCTATTTATTTACTCTATTTATTAAGAGTCTTTCAAAGAGGATGAGTTCTTAATTTTAATAATGTCCAAATTAGCAAGTTTTTCTTTTATGGATCTTGATTTTGATGTTTTATCTAAGAACTTTCCTAACCAAACGTCGCAAAGAATTTTTCTTTAGTTTTCTAGAAGTTTAGATTTTATACTGTCTATGAACCGCTTTGAGATTTAAAAAAGAAAATAGTGCAAGGTATGTGTCAAAATCCATGTCTTTGTATATGGATCCAATCATTCCAAGCACTATTTGTGGAAAAGACATCCTTTTCCAATGAATTGGCTTTGTAGCTTCGTCATGTCTCAATTGATCATATATATGTGAATCTTTTTCTGGATTCTGTCCTTTCCCATTTATCTACTTATCTATCTTGATATCAGTATCATATGTATCAGTTATTGTGGTTTCATAATATATCTTGAAATAAGAGTATTAAGATTTCTATCTTTTGTTCTTTTCCAGATTTGCTTTCACTGTTCTATATCTTTTGCAGTCACATGTGCTGTTGTTCCTTGATTGATCTTATTGTGATCTCTGTCCACATGGTCTTTTATTCATCTATTCTAAGCTTTCTGAATGGCTACTGGGTTCCAAGAAGGCAAATGAAAGCTGCAAGGTCCATATGCCCTGGAATTCACACATCACTTCAAACTCATTCTGTTGATTAAAGCAACTCACAAGGCCATCTCTAATTCAGGGGGTTGGAGAGTAGGCTGCTGCTCATGTATAGGGGAGTGGCATGTGTGTACAGCAGATGGAACAATGATTGACAGCCATTTTTGTACATGGTCAACCACATTTGGTAAATTAGCAGGTTGATAAATGTTCAAAAGCTTGACAATACACTCTGCTGGAAAGATTATAAGAAAAAAGACGCTCTTACTGGAGTAGGTTGCCATTTTCTTCTGCAGGGGCTCTTCCTGACTCAGATTGAACCCACATCTTCCTCATTGCAAGCAGATTCTTTTATCACTAAGCCATTAAGGAAGCCCCTATACATTGCCAGTAACAATCAAAAATGGTGCAATCACTATGAAGGAATTTTCAATATCTAGTAAAACTAGTATATAAATGCAGTTATTGTTTGACCAAGGTAATTGTGTTTCTAGTAATTAACCTTAAGATTTATTAATAGAATTACCCAACTAAAGAAGAAAGAAAAAGTGAAAAGATTCTTTGATAATAATGCAACCATATCACAAGATTGCATGTAGCTGGAATCCCAAAGTGAAATGAGAGAATGAGACAAAATTCTGGAAGTAATTATTACTGAAATCTGGCAGATTAGGTAAAAATCGTAAATTTACATGTTCAAAACTCTCGAAAAACTTCAGAGTATAAAAACAAGAAATGCTACATCTAGACACATCACAATCAAATTAAAAATTAACATAAGTTGAAAAGACTCAATGCAGTTAAATGAGGCAGGGAAACGAAATACAAATGTCCAAGTTAATAAAGACTCAGGACTCTTCTGTGAATCATTAAGCATGCACTTTTATATTGCCTCAGGTAATAGTTAAACATAATTCATGACTCAAATTTGAAACTTATAAAAACTCAGGGGGTGAATATTTTATAACTTCAATGGGATCCTTTTCATGACTAGCAAAACTTGAAAAATTGGTGCTGTCAAATTGCAACTATTTATATTCCTGTTGAAAATAGATTTCATATTAATTAAAATGAGCCTGTAGCAAGGCTAGATTAGGTGGAAAAGGCTTTCATATCAGAACAACCTGAAAAGAGCAAAAATGAGAAGTTGAAGAAAGAGTGGCAGATTGGCAATGGTTATAGAGATTTAGCCCTCTTGGGAAGAGGGTGAAGTTGGTAGAGACAGCTCTGTCCCTGGAGTCCTGATGTGCTTCCCTCAAGGGCTCCACAAAGGAAGATAAACAGCCCTACTCCTGACCCGTCACATAACAGATCTCCTGCTTGTCTGATTCTATAGTCTCAGCCGAAGGCTGGTGAGTGAATTCAACATCTGTTGAGTGGGTTGTTTTCCAGAATCAAGGAAGGAATGTGTGTGTATTACTTGCTCTATCATGTCCAACTCTGAGACCCCATGGACTAGCTCGCCCTGCTCCTCTGTCCATGGAATTCTTCAGGCAAGAATACTGGAGTGGGTTGCCATTCGCTTCAGGAGATCTTTCCGACTCAGGGATTAAACAGAGGTCTCCTGCATTGCAGCAGATTCTTTACCATTTGAGCCACAAGGGAAGATGCAGATAAGGACTAGGCTAGTGTCATGTCCCAGACAGGCCAGCAGGGACAGGACTCTTGGAAACTATTGGTATATGTGGACAAGGAATGGTAAAGACCAGAGGTGCAGATCTGATTGGTGATAACAGATGTGGGGAATGGAATCTGGAAAGGGATGTTGAGAGCATGTAGGGGCTAGATGAAGGATACTGAAGTGGGGTAAATAATGAGAAACAATTCAATAAATGACAAATATCCTAATAATTAGATGAGAGATGAGAAAACAGAAAACATATTTACTTAGACTATAGTCTCCTCTTGGAAAACTATGAAAGGAGCCCTGAAAATGGCAGGAGACTGTGGTCACCTACCCTGTACCAGACATTTTAAGGAGCTTTGAGGAAACAGTTAGGGAATCTTGAAAGATATGAGAACTAGGAGACAATTTTCCTCCCCAGAATGATAAATCAGAGGTACCAAGAGGAGGAGCTGGAGTGGAAGAAATAATGAGCATAAAATATACCTTAGCCACTGAGCTAGATATTTTAAGATATTCCTTAAATATTCTCAGAAACCCCAAGAAGAGGGTATTCATTGTTTGGCTTCATTTCTCTTCATTCTGTGAAAGGTGGATAGCCATGGCTGTCTTCTCAGAAGTATCATCTGGGTCCATTACACCTGGAACATTTTACAAAATTCGTCTACTTACATATCCACCATGCTCTCAAATCATCTGTCCAAATAGGACTCAGGCACCTGGTATGATGCCTGAAATACAGTCACTGCTCAAAATGTACTTGTTGAATGATTAAGCTCATGAATGAAGTAAAGTGTTTAGTAGGAAATAATTGATAATATATGTTCATTTCTATCAACTGAAGAATCTTCCACATACCAACTACTGCAATCCCCTGCCCTCCAGCAATAAATTGTTTCTTTTTTCAATGTCATTTATTTCTAAGTGTAGCCTTTTAAAGTGGGAACATCAGGGGTGCCTCGTCTCTGCCATGGAAACCCTGTCTATGTAACCCCTTAAAACTTTCATGACTCCCTTCACAAGTAAGCAAACTGTAGGTAGTGAAGTCAAAAGATTTTAAATTCATTTCTATCAAATTGTTTATTGTGAAATTTGACAGGTGATTCACGTCTCTGTGTCTCACTTTTCTTATGTGTGGAACAGAGGTAGCATCCACTTCCTAGAGTGGATATCTACTTCCTACATAAAGAATATATAACATGTAACCTACATACTATAATCCCTGGGATAAAACAATGCTTAATAAATATCAGTGATTTTTTGTGGCTTTATTATATTTAGATCCATTCTACTTCTGGAATATAAATAATCTTTTAGCACCAGACTCTTCAGTCAAGTACTAATAAACTTTCACAGACAATCATTCTAACTAGAATAATTGTTGTACACTACTTGCTTCAAGACATCTAATGGCTACTCCCCATGTAAAAGATGGAGTCTAAATGTAAGCTGTGATCAAGGCCTTTAACAATCATGGATATCTGCCTGTACAACCCCTATGAAAATCTTAAGTACCTGTTACTATGTGCTGGAAGTGTTCCAGGAGCTTCCTTTATTGCAGAGATCTATATATTTACCTTGTGTTGTGCTATTATATGTTTCACTTCTCATTCATAATTTATGATAAGCTCATCATTTCAAGGTCAAGCTCAAGTATCAATATGTTACCAGGTTTATCAGACATGAATACTGATTTCTTCCCTGTACTTAAATTTTCTCTTTGGAAGAGAAATACATATAATAGCACCTCTTTGTTTAGTTGGAGGTAAGTGTAGTTGGCTATCACTCAATGGAATGCACACCATATCCTTTCACCTTTGCCTGTTTCCTATGATCTGCATGTTCAAAAAAGATGGAGAGTGTGAGATAGGCCAAAAGCTCCTGGTTTATTTGTCACAGAGTGTGTTTGTATGGTGGTGGTGGTTTAGTTGCTAAGTCGTGTCTGACTCTTGTGACTCCTTGGACTGTAGCCTTCTGGACTCCTCTGTCCATGGAATTCTCCAGGCAGCAATACTGGAGAGTGTTTGTATGATTCCTCTTAATAAGCATATTAAAGAATATATATTTTCCTTGATCTCTGTGAATAGGAAGTGCAGTCCCATGTCATCTGCTCCAGGTATGACTTCCTTTAACCATACCGGTGTTAGCCACACAGTCTTCCACTTGCTGGGCATCCCAGGCCTTGAGGACCAGCACGTGTGGATCTCCATCCCCTTCTTCATGTCCTATGTCATCGCCCTGCTTGGGAACAGCCTGCTCATCTTCATTATCTTCATGGAACGGAGCCTCCATGAACCCATGTACCTCTTCCTCTGCATGCTGGCTGGAGCAGACCTTGTCCTCTCCACATGCACAGTCCCTCAGGCCTTGGCCATTTTCTGGTTCAATGTGAGGGAGATCGCCCTGGATCGCTGCATCACCCAACTTTTCTTCATCCATTCCACCTTCATCGCTGAGTCGGGGATCTTGCTAGTAATGGCATTTGATCGCTACATTGCCATATGCTACCCTCTGAGATACACCAGTATTCTTACACACACACTAATTGGCAAAATCGGTGTGATTGCCTTTCTGAGAAGTTATTGTACAATTTTGCCCATAATATTTCTTTTGAAAAGGTTGACTTTTTGCCAAAATAATGTCATTCCACACACCTATTGTGAACATATTGGCTTGGCCAAATATGCTTGTAATGACATTCGAGTGAACATCTGGTATGGGTTTGCTATCCTCATGTTAACAGTGGTCCTAGATGTTCTATTAATTTTTGTTTCTTACGTTCTGATTCTCCATGCTGTCTTCCACATCCCTTCCCAAGATGCTCGTCACAAGGCTCTCAACACGTGTGGTTCCCATGTCTGTGTCATCATTCTCTTTTATGGGCCTGGAATCTTCACAATCCTTACTCAGAGGTTCGGCCGCCACATTCCACCTCATATCCACATCTTGTTGGCTAATGTCTGCATGCTTGCTCCACCTATGCTGAATCCCATCATTTATGGGATCAAGACCAAGCAAATCTGGGAGCAGGTAGCTCATGTGTTGTTTATAAAGCAGAAATAACTTTAGCATAAGATGTGAGTTTTCAGAATTTCTAGCTATCTGTGAAGAAGTCTATGGAAGTGGTGGGAGGGATCAGCTGAAACACTAGGAAATAACTCAGTGAGTCCTGAGAACAAGTTCACCAATGAGATGGCAGGATTTAGTCTTCTGTTGTCAAAACAACCTGGCAGAGTGAAGCCATGTTTGACTAAGCAAGCAACCTCCTTCAAAGACCCTGGAACAGGATGGATTGATTTTCAGAAGTCATCTATCCTTAATGACACTATAGTATAATCTTCAGAATTAGATGAAGTGAGAACAGTGCTCTAGCTTGGGATTTTGCTCAGCTACACCTGACTGAATTTCTCCCGCTCTGAGACAAACCTCTTTTACATACAAACCTCTGTGCCTCAGTGTCTCTCATTCTAGCTACATGACATTCTTAGAATCAGTGATTCCTGGATTTTACAGTTATTCCTATTATATCATAATTTATATCCTATCGACATGCATGTCTATAATAAGAGGATGTAAATACAAATATGTGTGTTTCATATTTTGTAGAACAACTCTTGAGGAGACTGAGGAGATTGAGAATGATCTGAGAAAAATAGCATATTGTCCATAGTTCTATTTTAATACTTATTTGACTAAAATCTATAGTTTTTGTAGAAAACATTAGAAAAAAGAAAAACATGAAATGAAACTCATGGACTCATAAACTTAACAGCCCTCAAGCAATTTTATCATTAAAATTTTTTTCCGTAGTTGTACATCTGTATTTATATACTTATATATCTATGTCTGTCTCCATCTATATCTAAATCTATATCTTACTCTGTGTCTGTACTTTATTTCCTTCTGAATCTATTTTTAGCTTTATCTATCCTTTTGCTATAAGGAAATATTATGATACATGTATAGATGTGTAGATTATGGATGATACTATATACATGGTCTATAACTTATCTTTTTTTCTGGCAGAATATTGCTGATACTGGGAACAAAAGTCAACATAAAGCCTGACTTTTTGCCAAAATAATTTCATTCCACACTCCTATTGTGAACATATTGGCTTGGCCCAGTTTGGTTGTAATGACATTTGAATGAACATCTGGTATGGGTTTTCAATCCTCATGTTAACAATGGTCTTTGATGTCCTATTAACTTCCAATGTTTATGAATTTATAAACTCATTACTATCTTTATATAGTATTTCATTGCAAGGCTTTACAATAACTTATTTAGCCAAGCATTCCCTTTTTAAATCCTTTTACCTGGTATTATGACTATATATTCACAAATTTAAGTCTCATTCAATTTGTTATTTAAATACACAGTCCAGGTGTGTTCTAAATAAATTATTTTAAGTATTGTCTTTTAAAATAAAATGCAAATGCTAGATGTAAGACAGTTGGGAAATAGCAAAAATATTTTTAAAAATTCCTAGTCAGGAGAAAACTAATGATAGCTTTTCTTTATGTTATCCCACCTTACATTCTTTGTTCCATGGATATGTAATTTCATACATTTTCAATATTATCGTCTATTTAGAGCTTTCTATTTTTAACTGTATATATAAGACTTCTCTGAACATAACTAAGCTTGTTCTGATCTTTCAATTTTTATTTTAAGAATAAAGTCTCAGAAATGCTGTTGTGGATTGATTGGATTTTTAATGAATCCTATAAAATTACTCTCAGAAAAGATTCATAATGTATCTTTCTGCACTAATAATGAAGCTGAGTATTTTCATTTTTAAGAACAAAAATGATATTGTACTATAATTTTAATTTATTTTTAATTGCTATTGGGATTAAACCTCTATTGGAGAGTCATATTTCATCTTATGAAGTAATGATAGCTACCATTTGTTAATGACTTGTGTTACAGCTCCATGCTAAGCATTTTATGAACATTACTTCACATCGTCGTCATTTGGACCCCTTAAGACAGTATTACAGTTGAGGAAATGGAAATCTACTAGGGAAAAGGCAAAAGCAGGAACAAATCTTTTTCTTTTGTCAAGTTTGTTTTCTTGGCTATTAAATCTCTGAATGGTTCTGATTGTTTCTGCTTTTCACCATTGAAGTCTTGAAAATTCTATATTGTCCTTATTGCTCTTTATTATTTTTTACAAATAACATAATACTCTGTGTTTTCACTGTCACATTTTGAGTATTTGCTTATTTTTAGTTGTTAATATTTTTATAAACTGTTTTAAATATTAATAGCTATGTGTAAGTTTTTTCTCTTGTGTCATTTTTTATTGGTTACTCACAGAAAATTCTCCTTAAGCTTGAAAGCTTTGAGGCTTTGAGTATTATTCATATCTGTCTACTTTCACTTCCTCATCCTTAAATTAGGATTATTTAATCAACATTATGGAATTCATATGAAGATTAAATAGGCTAATATATGTAAAGTGCTTAGAATGGTGTCAGGCATATAGTGTTATATGTATTTGATGTATAATAATAATTATTATATTTTTGTTTGTCTTAAGACATCTTTATTTCACATTCAGCAAATTTTTTTAAAAGTTTTTTATTCTGAAGTAATTATAGATTAATTATCACTGATAAATAATTAAATATAAGTTTTTATTTCCCTAGAGTAAATGCTCAAGCACACAATTCTGTGTTGTAGGATGTTTGTATTTATTTTTATAAGAAGACACCAGACTGTTTTCCTGAGTGGCTCCATTTTAATATTCCCACCAGCAGTGCATGAGTGATTCAGATCTTCCGTTTCCTCACCAACATTTGGTGTCATCACTATTTTTTATTTCAGTTAGTTTGCTTTTCACTGTGTTTTAGTTTGCATATTTCTAAATGCTAATGATGTACATTTTTCATGCTCTTGTTTGTCATCTGAATACTCCTCTTTAGTGAAATGTCAGTTCATGTGTTTTGTTTGTTTGTTTGTTTGTTTTTAGGGCTCTACCAGGTCTTGGCTATGGCACATGGATATTCGATCTCCACTGCAGCATGTGGTATCTTTGCAGCATGAGAATTCTTAGTTGCAGCATGTAGGATCTAGTTCCCTGGTCAAGGATTAAACCTGGGCCCCCTGCCTTGGGAGCATGGACTCCTAGCCACTGGACCACCAGGGAAGTCACATTGCCTGTTTTTTAACTGGATTCTTTTTTTCTTTTTAACTGTTAAGTTTAGGGAGCTTTTTTTAAAATATAATCTAAATAAAAGGCATTTGTCACATGTGTGGTTTGCAGATAGATTTTCCCAGACTGTAGCTTGTCTTTTCATCTTAACAGAGACTTTTTCAGAGTAAATGCTTTTAATTTTTAAAACTTCTTAAAGTTTTTTAAATTGATAAGTCTAATTTATTAATTTTTGCTTTTATGAGTTCAGCTTTTGGTGTCACCTGAAAACTCTTTACCTACTTCTAGTTTCCATGGATTTTCTTTCTTACAAAATTTTTCTAAATGTTTTATGAATATTTATTTTATATTTAAGTCAGTGATCAACTTTGAATTAATTTTTGTATAAAGGGTTAAATTTAGGTCAAGACTCATATTTATTTATTTTTTCCCTTTGGATGTTCATTGCTTCAGCACAATTTGTTGACAAAAGCAATTATTTCTCCACTGAATTCCATTTGTGCCTTTGTCCAAAATCAGCTGGGCATATTTCTGTAAGTCTGTTTTTGGTTTTTGTCATTTGTTCCATTGATCTGTGTGTCTATTGCCCTGCCAATGATGACTATCTTGTTAATGACTACTGGTTAATGTAGCCAAATATTAACCTTTAACATGAAGTACAGTGACTCCTCACACATTAGTTTTTCTTTAATTGTTTTAAATATTTTAAGTCTTTTTTTTCTTTCCTTATAAATTTTGGAATAAGTGTATCTATATCTACAAAAATTCTTACTGAGATTTTGATAGAATTTTGTTAAATATGTATATATCTATTCTGTAAAAATTGATATCCCATCTCCCTCATGTTAAGTCTTCAAATTCATAAGTCTGTTATGCCTCTCCATTTATATGCTTCCTTTTATTTTTTATCAGCACTTCCTAACTTTCAGCATACATATTCTATCCATAGTTTTCTAACTTTATACCTAAGTACTTTTTTCTTTTGCTCTAAGTGTTATTTGGATGTAAAAAACAGCATGTGTGAGCATGAAACAGGTCATAACTACTGATCTATTTATCTAAGTCTATAACTTGTTGTCTATTGATTTTATTCTAGTTTTTATTATCTAAATGGAAAAGGAATAATCACTTTCTTAAAAGTGGTCAAAGGATAGGTCCACCTATAATAGATACAGAAATTTTTACAAGAAAGTTGTTAAGATTTCAACAATTTGGGGGACTCTCTTCCTGCATTGGATTTGTCCTTCGTCTCTGAGTCAGAAGATGGGAAAGGGCAGAAGGGATAATTACACCTTGGAAAGCAGTTTCCAAAGGTGGCATTTTTTCTTATGTAATGTGTTCTCCAAGAGTATAGGAGAACCCAGGATTTCCTCAATGGATACAGCACAAAAAATTAGCCCAGGGACTTCTCTTGTGGTGCAGTGGATAAGAATCTGCCTGCCGATGCAGGGGACACAGTTTCGATCCCCAGTCCAGTAAGGTTCCACATGCTGCAGAGCAACTAAGCCCATGTGCCACAGCTATTGAGTCCATGCTCTAGAGCCCATGAGTCCCAACTACTGAGTCAGCATACTATAACTACTGAAGCCCATGCGCCTAGAGCCCGTGCTCTGCAACAAGAGCTACCACAAATGCCTGTGCACTAAAATGAAGAGTAGCCCCCACTCACTGCAACTAGAGGAAGCCCCCACACAGCAACAAAGATCCAGTGTAACCAAAAATAAATAAAATAAATACATTTTTAAAAAGGGATTTTTTTTAAAAAAGTAAAAAAAAATAAATAAATAAAAATAGTCCTTTAATTGTATTTCCTCAACAAAGCTAAATAAATAAAACTTTTCATGGAGACATAATGTGCTAGGATTATCCTGTGCCCAAGAAGGTGGGAGACTTTTGATAGGGGCTTCTCTGCTCAAGATTATTCCCATCAGGTGTGGGTTCAACTCCCATCTCCTAGTAGATGGTGTAATGCTTTTGGGGAGCAAATAGAACATTGGACAGGAAGGGTTGATTCAAACTGGTTGACTGGGGGACTTTTCTGGTAGTCCAGTGGTTAAGACTCTGCACTCCCAAAGCAGGTGGCCCAGGTTCGATCCCTGGTCAGGGGACTAGAAGATTGAAGATCCCACATGCCACAACTAAGATATATCACAGCCAAATAAATATTTCTTTTTAAGATGGTAGACTGATTGAGGGCCTGTGCACAATTATGAAAGTGGTGGAGACCCTCCACTTCTAGCTGGTCTAGGAAACAGAGCTTCTCGACCTCAGCATTTTGGACAGGACACTGTTGGGGTCGTCATGTTCATTATAGAATGATTGGCTGCATCCCTGGTCTCTTTCCACTAGATGGCAGTAACATCCCCCACAACCACATTTGTCACAGAGGCCAAAGGCCCCGCCCCTCTGGAGAACCCCTGGCTTAGAGCATTACTCACCAGTGGCCCTAAGGGACCGCTGCCAACTTGGCCCAGAGTTCCTTCCGTCTTCCTCTTCCTGCCAGGCCAAGATTTCACTTTCGTTTCTCTGCCAGCTCCTCATAAGAAACTGCTTCATGCAGACAGCCTTGTTTGGTGAGTGAATTCTGATCGTGATGGCTCCTGCTTTTCTTCACCACTGAAACCAAGAGTCTTCTCTGGAAGCTGAAGGTGTGTGGGGAGGTTTGTGGAGGCACAGAGGGTAGGAGACTCTGGAAGGAAAGTACGAGGCTTAATTGGATGAGTTTAGATTGTGGCCCAGGCTTGCTCCGAAGGTCAAAAAAGCCAACTTGCAGGCTCTCTGCTGAGTGCAGACAGATGGCAGCTCTGAGTCTAGAGAAAGAACAGCCTGGAAAGAAGTGAGTGTGGAAGAGGCAGAGGGCCTTGCTTGCTTCCTGGAGGAGCGCTTATTTCTCCAGGCTGAGTCCATCCGTGTCTCTTTCCTATACCATAGCTTTGATTGTCTACCTTCCTGAGAGGAAATAGAATCCTCTCTCTCTGTCTCTGTGTGTGTTTATCTTTCTCTCTGTGTGTGTATGCATCTCATAAAGAGATGAACAGAAAATCTGCTCACCTCCACCTCCTCAGAGGAAAACCGGGTGAAGGAGGTCCCTGTTCTACAGCTGTGTGAAGCCCTAGCTTCTTGTATGGAGCATCAGACAGAATGGAGCCTTGGGAGCATGGCCAGGGGCAATGTTGAAGTTGATCCTTTCACCCTCCTCCTGGCACCACTGAGGGGCTGTCTGTGGCCCTCCTGACATCCCCTCAGCTTCTGTCCTGCCTGAGGATGGCAGGTTGGATGTTATGACAACTGCCCACCCCTGTGGCTTCCACTTATCGTGTGTCCCGCTGAGGTCCAGTCTCAGGAATCTGCTCGCCCTTCCCTGAATAGACCTGCTACTCTCTCTTCAGTAGTCTCTCCTGCCTTGGAGCTTTTCTTCCTTCTTCTTCCACTTAGGCACACCTTTGCAGTAATTGCTCCCTCAATTACTTACTATTTACAATAGACCACTAATTAATAAGGAGTTGATTATTGCTCAGAAGGAGCCCAGACTCAGTGGTCTTACCAGGAAGTTTGCTCTTATTGATTGACACTAAGGATGTCCCATCTTAAGCTCACATTTCACAGTGATTGATATCTTCTTTTATTGCTATTATCCTATCTTATTTTTATTTTAAAATTTATTTTATTGAAGTGTAGCTGATTTACAATGTTGTGTTAATTTCTGCTAGGCAGAAAAGTGATCCAGTTATATATATATATATTATTTTTTTATATGCCTTTCCATTAGGTTTATCATAGGATATTGAGTATAGTTCCCTGTGCCATAGAGTGGGACCTTAATGTCCATTGATAGAAGAATGGATAAAGAAGCTGTGCTATATACACACAAGGGCTGATGTCTTACTTACATTCTGATACATGGCCACTCTGTTCTATGTGCCCACTTTTTAGAAGTCTTTGTTACTGCCTTTCTGTGAGTCTATGCCTTACTCTTGAATAGGATCCACTTCTGCCCAGATAACAGTTGTCTTCTCAGGGTCAAAAATAAGATGCCATAAATAGGAGGAAAATGGATTTATTCATTTGTTGTTAAGATGTAATTCATGGAACTAAAGCAGGCTGCTGGCTTTTAAAAGTACAGTGAATATCCATTCAACATACAATAAATGTTAAATACATATAGTAGCTTACATTATAGCTGGGAAGAGATAAACAAACAAAACTAATGTAGTATATAAGAAGATGATTAATATTATGGAGGAACATTTTTAAAATGTTGACTCAGGTTGAGGGGTCTGCAAAGACCCAGTAAAGGTCTTTGCAATTTTAAGTAGTGATCTTGAAGCCTCATTGATTTATTTTTTACAAATTTTGGTCACACACTGTGGCATGTAGGACCTAGGTTCCCCAACCAGGGATCGAACTTGCATCCTTTGCATTGGAAGGTGGAGTCAACCACTGGACAGATAGGGAAGTCCCAAAGGCCTCATTGTGAAAAGATAATTGAGCACAATCTTACGAATGTGAGAGACTTAAAGGCCTGCTTTTCTCATTGGTAGTTCCTGACTCAGGAAACCCAGAGAAGTGTCTGGGATGTTGTCTAGAAGCTCTTAGGGCCATCCTTCCCTGCACTCCACTTTCTAGAGAACTTTAATTTTACTATCTAATCTGCAGAGAAGCATAGAGTTTACAATATCACAAATCCACTTGAGAAGACTCAAGTGTAGGATTGACACCATGGCAGCTATCTGACTTGGGAGTTCTATCAGGTAGATACTTCTTGTATTCCCTTCTCCATGTCCTGAAAGATGGCTTCTGGGCTCTTGGGTCATTCTTGAGTCTTGGTTGGGTCACTGCCCATGTTTGGGGGCTCTGGCTCCTCTGCACCTTTCTCCTTTTGCAGCCATTATGGTGGCATCCGCTTTGACATCAGTTCCTTGCAGCCAAACTCTAAATAGGAGGTCCAAAGCCCCACAGTAGAATGCATGTTCTACTCTTCCCTCCTCTGTAGACTCTTAGTTTTTCTCAGTATTGAGTGGATTCTGAATAGAATGAAAACATATCTTGCCAATGTTGGCTCATAGCTTCAGTTGTAAGCTAGGATGGACAATGTCATATTATGTAAACCCCTGGCCTTGCCAGTTATCAGAGCCTGATCTGACACATAGTCAGTGCAGCCAGGAATTAACAACATATGGCCTTTAGACAATTTTCAGTATCTCTACCATTGGCTAGATTATACCCACCAGCTTTCCTTCTCACCAGGTTCACTTCATGGATGATTGGTGAAGTGGACAGATTTCTAGACCTAAACTTATCTCCATGCAGCTTTCATCATGCCCCTCTCCCTGACTCTTTAGAGCAAGGGTAAGTTTATAGTTTATGAATCCCTCAGATCTTTGTTTCAATATCAAACCTTTGCAACTGTGTTAGTTTCCTAGGACTGTCACAAAGAAAAATGTATTACAAATTGGGTTGTTCAAGGAACAGAAATTTATTTTCTCACAGTTCAGGAGGCTAGAAGTCCAAAATCAAAGTGGTGGTAGAGTTGTTTCTTTTCTGTAGGCTCCAAGGGGGACTCTATTCCATGTTCCTCTCCTAGTTTCTGGTGGTTTTCAGCAATCCTAGGCATTTCTTGCCTTGTGGCTTCACTACTCCAATCTCTGCCACCATTGTCACATGGCCTTCTTTCCAATGTGTCTGTGTGCCCTCTTGTCTTCTTAAAGGATATTGGTCATTGTGTTTAAAGCCCACTTTGTATCAGTATAGTCTCATCTCAACTTGATTACATCTGCAAAGACCTTATTTTCAAATAAGCTCACATTCAAGCAAGTGAATGTATTTGCATAGGGGACAAAGAATCCATCATAGCAAGTTCCAAGATATTAATACCTACTGAGATATTCCTTTATTTTTATTTTTATAATTTTTTGCTTCGCAGTTCCTTGTACATAAGGAGTCCAGGTTCTGAGAGTCGGCATCACCATGATACCACTCTGTGACGGGACCTCTGACTGACCACTAGCGCTAGTTTCAGGTCTGGTTTGCCATTCCCACTCATGTATCTTAGCAGGGCCGAAACCAACAGGTTCACTTAGCCTAGCAGGGGCATAGAGGAGAGGAGACCCAGAAGTCAGTATGGCTGCCTCTGGCGGGCTCTCAGTGAGGGGCCATATTGTGGTACATCATCTCTCTCTTCAGGTCATTTGCAAGAGAACAAGATCAGGTCTGTATGTATGAAACTAATGTAGTTTAAGTAAGTTTTGTGCCAACAGACTGGTTACTTTGTAAGAACCAGAAGCATAGCTTCCAGGACCCTATAGGTGACCCTATAAGAGTCACAACTTCTTTGAGGAAGCTGAGGTCTCTGTTTACCAAAAATAACAAAAGTAAAGAACTAGGAGAAGGTAATGCCAATGTCTTCCTTTTTACAGGAAGAAAAGACTTAAGCCTGATGATAATCCTTCATCCCCATATACACAGTCTCTAACTCCCAAGCCTGTTATTTTGTCTCATCTCTCACTCTCTTCTGCTTCTCTCCATTGTCTCCATCAACTTGTCCCACGAACTTCCATCACTGAAGCTCTGCTCTTTGGAAGGAGACTTCACATCATGTGTGTGTGTGTGTATGTGTGTGTGTGTTAGTCGCTGAGTCATGTCTGACTCTTTGCGACCCCATGGACTGTAGCCCACCAGGCTCCTTTGTCCGTGGGAGTCTCCAGGCAAGAATACTGTAGGAAGTGTAAAATTTCTGGTCCCTTCTGGGCTCTTGCAATGCCGAAAGCCTAGCAGCTCTCTGCATACCAGTCAGGCTGACATTTTAAAGCAGGTTGAAGATGCCGTGCCTTTCACTAAAAGGACATTGACATATGTGACTCCCTCTCTCTAAAATATTTTTTTTGTCTCATTTCATATTCCCTTCTCATCATTCAGCTTTGCATTCAAATCTTACTTATTCAGTGGCAAAATCTTTGATATTTTCCTATTTGGAAAATTATTTGATATCTCAGAAATATGTACCTCTAGGTGATAGTGTTTATCACACCCACCAGGCCTCTGAAAGAGGACCCTGAAGACACTATGAGTGAAGTGAGTGAAGTCGCTCAGTCATGTCCAACTCTTTGCGACCCCATGGACTGTAGCCCACCAGGCTTCTCCGTTCATGGGATTTTCCAGGTAACAGTACTGGAGTGGGTTGCCATTTCCTTCTCCAGGAGATCTTCCTGACCCAGGGATTGAACCTGGGTCTCCCGTATTGTAGGCAGATGCTTTACCATCTAAGCTACCAGGGAAGTCACCCCAATTCAACTTACTGATTTGAATGATATTTGTAAGTCACTTGATTCTATTTATGCATCTGAATAAAGGGAGTACTCATTTCACAAGGATTTTTGCATGCAGAATAAATAGGTTAGAGTGACTTATAAATTCTAACTGGCTAGACAATTGTTACAGCTATGAAAAGAAGAGAAGCAAAAGGCGAAGGAGGAAAGGAAAGATATACCCATTTGAATGCAGAGTTCCAAAGAATAGCAAGGAGAGCTAAGAAAGCCTTCCTCAGAGATCATTGCAAAGAAATAGAGGAAAACAATAGAATGGGAAAGACTAAAAATCTCTTCAAGAAAATTAGAGATACCAAGGGAACACTTCATGCAAAGATGGGCTTGATGAAGGACAGAAATGGCATGGACCTAACAGAAGCAGAAAATATTAAGAAGAGGTGGCAAGAATACCTGGAAGAACTATACAAAAAAGATCTTCATTACCCAGATAATCACAATTGTATGATCACTCACCTAGAGCCTGACATCCTGGTATGTGAAGTCAAATGGGCCTAGGAAGCATCACTACGAACAAAGCTAGTGGAGTTAATGGAATTCCAATTGTGCTATTTCAAATCCTAAAAGATGATGCTGTGAAAGTGCTGCAGTCAATATGTCAGCAAATTTGGAAAACTCAGCAATGGCCACAGGACTGGAAAAGGTCAATTTTCATTCCAATCCCAAAGAAAGACAATGCCAAAGAATGCTCAAACGACCCCACAATTGTATTCATCTTACATACTAGTAAAGTAATGCTCAGAATTCTCTAAGCTAGGTTTCAACAGTATGTAAACCATGAATTTCTAGATGTTCAAGTTGGATTTAGAAAAGTCAGAGGAACCAGAGATCAAATTGCCAACATCCGTTGGATCATCGAAAAATTAAGAGAGTTCCAGAAAAACATCTATTTCTGCTTTATTGACTATGCCAAAGCCTTTAACTGTGTGGATCACAACAAACCCTGGAAAATTCTTAAAGATATGAGAATACAAGACCACCTGACCTGCCTCTTAAGAAATCTGTATGCAGGTCAGGAAGCAACAGTTAGAACTGGACATGGAACAGACTGGCTCCAAATATGGAAAGGAGTACATCAAGGCTGTATATTGTCACCCTGCTTATTTAACTTATATGCAAGTACATCATGAGAAATGCTGGGTTGGATGAAGCACAAGCTGGAATCAAGATTGCTGGGAGAAATATCAATAACCTCCGATATGCAGATGACACAACCCTTATGGCAGAAAGTGAAAAAGAACTAAAGAGGCTCTTGATGAAAGTAAAAGAGGAGAGTCAAAAAGTTGGCTTAAAGCTCAACATTCAGAAAACTGAATTAAGATCATGGCATCTGGTCCCATCACTTCATGGCAAATAGATGGGGAAACTGGAAACGGTGAGAGGCTTTATTTTCTTGGGCTCCAAAATCACTGCAGATGGTGACTGCAGCCATGAAATTAAAAGACACTTACTCCTTGGAAGATAAGTTATGACCAACCTAGATAGCATATTAAAAAGTAGAGACATTACTTTGTCAACAAAGGTCCGTCTAGTTAAAGCTATGGTTTTTCCGGTAGTCATGCATGGATGTGAGAGTTGGACTATAAAGAAAGCTGAGTGCCGAAGAATTGATGCTTTTGAACTGTGGTGTTGGAGAAGACTCTTGAGAGTCCCTTGGACTGCAAGGAGATCCAACCTGACCATCCTAAAGGAGATCAGTCCTGAACATTCATTGGAAGGACTGATGCTGAAGCTGAAACTCCAATACTTTGGCCACCTTTTGCAAAGAACTCACTCCTTGGAAAAGACCCTGATGCTGGGACAGATTGAAGGTGGAAGGAGAAGTGGACGATAGAGGATTAGATGGCTGGATGGCATAATCGACTCAATGGACATGAGTTTGAGTAGACTTCGGCAGTTGGTAATGGACAGGGAGGCCTGGTGTGCTGCAGTCCCTGGGGTCACAAACAGTCAGATCCAACTGAGGGACTGAACTGAACTGAGACAATTGTTAGTCATAATATTACTTTCCTCTTATAATGTTTATTCTGTCTGTTGGTGTCTCTGGGGAGTGAGTATAAGTATGTGGAAGGACTCCTTATGGAAAGGTATATTGGGAGAGACAGATGGAAAAATCAATTGATCGATCCATAGATAAATCTTCACTGGAAACCTATCTGTGGTCCTAAAGCTCATCTGTAGGAGAACAGCTAATTAATGGAAAGAAAAGAGGAAATGCTGATTTTTTTTTTTTAAAGGTCGAATTTCCTCTGGAGAAGTGAGAAGATCCTTTATGTATTCATCAAATGTTATGTTCCCTGTGCTAGGCATTAGGGATACAGCAGTGAATAAAAACAAGTGCCTAATCTACATTTTCGGAGTAGGATACTTCAAGAAAGGTATCATATATTATGCAGTGATAATAAGAAAAAAATGGTAAGTGCACACAAAGTGATGTATTGATGCTTGTGCTGTAGATAAGCTAATCACATAAGGCCCTTCAAAGGAGAGGCCATGTAAGGAGTGAGTCAGATGAAGCATAACAGGAAGTCATGCAAATATCAAGGGAAAGATCATTGTAGGGTGAAAGAAAAGCAAACTGCAAAAGCCCTGAGGCCTTAGAGGCTTTCCCAGGCCATTGAATTCCATTTGTTCTTTCTTGTTCTTCAGTATTTCAGTCTTAATCAGTCTTTAATGCCTGATTGAAATCTTTTTTATCTATGCCAGTCTTACATATCTCTCTTCAATCTGCCTAACCATCCCAGAATCCTTAAGCAAGAAGAGCTCCAGAAGTTTGGACAGGAGGAAGCCAGGGAGCAGCTGCTATGGCTTTAAATACTGTGGTGAACCTACAGGAAGACTTATCCTGTCCCATCTGCCGGGAGCTTTTAACAGAACCCCTAAGTCTAGGCTGTGGTCACAGCTTCTGCCAGACGTGCATCACTGACAACAAGGAGACAGATACCAGCCTAGGAGGGGACAGCAGCTGTCCTGTGTGTGGTACCCAGTACTTGCTTGGAAACCTATGGCCTAATCAGCATCTGGCCAACATAGTGAAGAGATTCAGAATGGTCAAGTTGAGCCCAGAGGAGGGGCAGAAGACAGGTCTCTGTGTGCACCATAAAGAGAAACTCCTACTCTTCTGTAAGGAAGATAGAAAAGTCATTTGTCGACTTTGTGAACGATCTGAGGAGCACCACGGTCACCACACATTCCTCATGGAAGAGGCAGTCAAGGAAAGTCAGGTAGGGCCCAGGATGGAAATTAGTACTTGGTGGAAAACCTCACGTTTTCATTTGCTCTGTTTGGCACCATAGTAGTGAGCTCTGTAATCTCCGATGTATGTCTCTTACTGTATGTTCAACTTCCAACGTCTCAAGGACATTTCTGTGTTTTTCTTTGGTTACATAAAGGGGGAGCCAAAAGTATAGATTCTTGGCTGAAAGTGAGAGGATTTCTTCTTTTGTCTCTTGTTTTATTGATTGGCAACTCCTTCACCAGATTAGCTCTAGTTGCTGAGATTAGCTCTCAGCAGAATGGGTGCTGCTGAAGATTGTGGATTGGACATAGAAAGAGTGTCAATGAGAAAAAAGGACATTCCTTGCCAGAGCAGAATCGATAATTATGCTAAAAAAAAGACAGAGAATTGGCAAGGATAGTGACTTTCACCACTTAGGAATAAATAATGCATTTACCTTCTCAGATATTCTTCCATCCCATGCCATCAATTTTAATAATCAGATTCAAACTGGTTTCCATAAACTGGTCTCTTCTGAGATCAACATGATTTCTTCCCTGTTTATTCTCTGTCCAGGTGCTGAAAAAGCCCAAAGTTTGATGCTGATGTGGTTCCTCCCTTATAGGAGATGCTCCAGACAGCTCTGATGAGGCTGAGGAAGGAGCAGCAGAAGGCTGAGAAGTTGGAAGCTGACATCAGAGAAGAGAGAACTTCCTGGAAGGTGGGAGGAGACTCTTCCTAATGGATTTCTGAGTTAGGAGTTGGCACAACCGTCTGTCCTCCTGCCCTAATCATGAGGAAGCCCCTTCCTCTTGTTGCCTGGCATTGAATGAGTCCAGGTGCCATTTTATTTGTTCTCTCCTTTGTCCTTTCCCTGTGGAAGTAGGGGCTAGAGAGTGGATATGTTTCAAACATACACAGAGCTTTGGAATTCAGCGTGAAGACTGACTTTATGGTGAGTCTGTGTGCTCAGTTGCTTCAGCGTGTCCAACTCTTTGCAGCCCTCTGGACTGTAGCCTGCCAGGCTCCTCTGTCCATGAGATTCTCCAGACAAGAATACTGGAATGGGTTGCCATTCCCTTCACAGGGGATTTTCCTGTCCCAGGGACTGAACCCAAGTCTCCTGAGTCTCCTGCATTGCACACATGTTCTTTGTCACTGAGCCACCAGGGAAGCCCTCTATGGTGAAGAAGTCTGGAGACCTCTGTCCTTCATTCCTCCTGCAAGACACCTTCAATGGAAGACAATGGGCAAAAGACTGAGCTTTTTCTCAAGGTTCAAACTTAGGGACTGTAGTAGTGCAGGGAGGCATGAGTGTCTAGGACAGCTATCCACAACTCAAACCTCACTCGGGTTTTACATTTTGGTCCAGGGTTGGCAGATAAGATTGCCTGAGACCTTTTTGATCTGTACTGAAGGGAAGATAATAGGCAAAAATTTAAAAAGCTGAGCTTTCCCCAAAATTGCTTGCCTACTTTAACTCTCCTCCTGGTAAGAAGCCCCTGAAAAATATTTTTCTGGCTCTTAATCCCTTATCCAGCTGACAGATTCATTCCCTCTTCCCCTTGTCCAACCTTACAGTATCAGACTCAGACTGAGAGACAAAGGATACAAACAGAGTTTAATCAGCTTAGAAGCATCCTGGACAGTGAGGAGCAAAGAGAACTGCAGAAATTGGAGGAAGAGGAGAAGAAGACCCTGGATAGCTTGGCTGTGGCTGAGGCTGAGCTGGTTCAGCAGGGCCAGGTGCTGAAGGAACTCATCTCAGATCTGGAGCGCCGCAGTGAATGGTCAACTGTGGAGCTGCTGCAGGTGAGGAGGGCCATCCAACCTGTGGTTCTGAACCCATGTCAGTTACCTTCTCATCTGTGTCCTTGGGTTCTAATCCTGTTGCTGTCGCTAAGAGGCTCCTTTGAAATATTTATCAAGCTTATTTTCACTTATGTTGATGGCTTTTCTAATGTTGAAGCAACCTGGCATTTCTGGGATAAATTCAAGTTGACTATGATGTATAATGGGGCTTCCCAGGTGGCACTAGTGGTAAAGAACCTGCCTGCCAATGCAGGAGACATAATAGATCTGGGTTTGATCTCGGGAATGGCAACCTACTCCAGTATTCTTGTCTGGAGAATCCCATGGACAGAGGAGCCTGGGAGGCTACAGTCCATAGAGTCAGAAAGAGTCAGACATGACTGAATTGACTTAGTATGCATGGATGCATGATGTATAGTCTTTTATATTTTGCTGGCTTAAATTTTCTAGTGTTTCGTTGAAAAAGTTTCATGTTTATATTCATAAGGGATATTAGCCTGTAGTTTACTTTTCTTGTAATATCTTTGTCTCATTTTAGTATCAGACTCATGGCCTCATGGAATGAGTTGGGAAGTATTTCCTCCTCTTCTGTTTTTTGGAAGAATTTGTGAAGTATTTGTATTATTTTGTCTTTAAAATTATCAGAATTCACCAGTGAAGCAATCTAGAACTAGACTTTTCCTTTGGAGGAAGTTTTTGATTTTCAGTCCAATCTCTTCATGTTTTAGGTCTATTCAGTTTTTTTATTTCTCTGTGAATCAGTGTGGATAGTTTCTGTGTTTGAAGGAATTTGTCCATTTAATTTACATTATCTAATTTGTTGGTATACAATTTTTCATAGCCTTTATAATCTTTTAATTTCTGTTAATTCAGTAGTACTGTCTCTTCTTTAGTTCTTGTTTTAGTAATATGCTTCCTATGTATTTTTTTCTTGAGATATCTAGCTAAAAGCTTATTTATTTTATTGATTTTTTTCAAATAATTTCAAATAATTTTGACTGCTCTGCTTTTCTCTATAGTTTTCCTACTCTTTCCTTAATCCTACTGCTTTATTTATTCTCCTTGACTTGTGTTTTCTCTCTTCCTCCTAGGACATGAGTGGAGTCATAAAATGGTGAGTATGGGTGATCAGGAGTCATGCTCATGTGGTATAAAGAAAGATTTGTAGCTATGAGAGTTATCTGGTCAATCAAAATGAAAAATCTCCCCAACCAATGAAATTTTGATGTAGTATTATTTTAAATTGTGGTCATAGATGAGGATTTTGGTGTTCTATGTCTTTTGAGAATGAGCTGGATTCTATGTTAATGGATTCGGTAGTTGGAATTCACAGAGTTAGGGCCTGTAAGGGTAAAGAGGATAAAGGATTTTACTATCAGATTCTTGTGACTTCACTCATTTAATTCACCCTCTGTCCTTCTTTGGTTTCTTTATTTCACTGGTGCTTGTGTTAGCACATGGGCCTTGTCAAGCCCTAAAATAGTTATGCGGGTCAGCTTTAAAGAGGAAAAAAAAAAAATGTTTTAAATTTTGCCTACATAGAAGTAGAGTGGGACTGCGTCATTCCACAAGGTTCTCTTTAGATTTCTAAAAGCAGACCTGAGCCTTGAGGTTATTGTTTTGACCCTGGTGGCAATAATTAATCTTTTCCTAGTCACACATTTTAGAAACTTATATGGGAAAGTGTAGTCTTTGTGTCTAAAGTTTGCTGATCCATCTAGCAGCACCAAACTCTTTATAAACACATGAAGTTCTAACCACTTTCAGTTCAGTAGTCGTAACTTCTCCTTTGCCAGAAGTTTTTAACTTTTTCCCAGAACTCCTAAAAATCTCCAATGTTGTTTGTAGGCCACACCCCTGGAAGTAAAGCTTCGAACCAGGTCACAGGCTTATAGGCTCTCCAAAAATAGACCCATAAAAACACAGTCAGGATCTGTAGCCTCCCTACTGATCTGCCTGGGAACATCCATCTGGGAGACCCATTGTGTATGATGACTTTTCCATATTAGTACCATTTTAGAGGTAGCGAAGGGTTTCCCTGGTGATTCAGACAGTAGAAGAATCCACCTGCAATGCAGGAGACCTGGGTTGGGAAGACTCTGGAGGAAAGCATGGAGGAATACTCACTCCAGTATTCTTGCTTGGAGAATCCCCATGGACAGAAGAGCCTGATGGGCTACAGTCCACGGGGTCGCAAAGATTCGGACATGACTGAGCAACTAAGCAGAGCAGAGCACAACACAGAGGTAGCAAAAGCCCTTCCTATACAGTATTTCACCTAGTTTCATATTCATTCCATGAAGTATCAAAAGAAGGGTTAATATGTTCCATTTCTAGAAGGAGACAGGTTTTTATTTTATATTTTCAAGTGAAGGTCTTCTTCCTAAGTGAGCAGGTAGACATGAGCACATTTCTTTTGTCTGCAGTGTCAGAGCCATCACGTCTCCCCTCCTCGGGTTTCTCAGGGAGGAAGGTTTAAGTGCATCAGTGCATGGAAGGAGAGGAAGGCAGTGGTATTAAAAGGATGGAATGTAAGAGATGTAGGGTCAACATTTTTGTCATCTCTAGGAGTAAGATCTGGACACTGAAGAAGCCAAAAACGGTTCCCAAGACACTGAAGAATGTATTCCGGGTTCCAGATCTGCGTGGAATGCTGCACATGTTTAAAGGTGTGGAAGCCAGGGCAGGAGTGTGGATATGGGATTCTTGTGGTGCCAGGGACTAAATTTGGGCACAAGTCGGGGTAGAAAGAAGGAGGGTGTTCAGAGAAGGGGTATTGCTGAAGAGGACGTGGTCATATAAAGGGGAGAATGGCTAGGTTTCTGGTTCATCCTCTCATTCACCACTTCATAGTTTCACAGTGGTCCTACCCCCTGCCCTCACCCTAGAAAAGAAGTAGGTATCAGTGCTTAGCCACTTGCATCAATCAACATCATTAAATCTTTTATCATTTCAGAGCTAACACGCGTCCAGTGCCACTGGGGTAAGAAGATTTATTGGGTCTTCAAATTACTGTGTCCTGACCCCATTTCAGAAGTTTGCGGTTTCGAATAGATTTGGTCATAGCCCCACGTGTTCACTTCCTGATACATACATATAATATGTCACTCTAATGTTTGAACCCCTTTCCCCAGTCCATCAACACAAGTTCTTCACAGTCAATTCCCAAGTTCCCTCTTCACAATGTCACTGGATAAGCTTAACCTATATTTATTGCATGTTTTGATTTTTTTTTTCCTCTGCAGTGGACATCACATTGAATCCCCTCAACCTAAATTTGAATCTTGTCCTTTCAGAAGATCAGAGACAAGTACTATCTGTGCCAATATGGCCTTTTAAGAATTATAATTATGGTATCTTGGGCTCCCAATATTTCTCATCAGGGAAACACTACTGGGAAATAGATGTATCCAAGAAGACTGCCTGGATCCTAGGGGTATACTGTAGAATACGTTCCTGTAATATAAAGTTTGCTGTTCAACAAAGCACGAATTATGAAAATGCTTACTCCATATACAAACCTCAATTTGGCTACTGGGTTATAGGGTTAAAGGACAAATTTAGGTATGAAGCCTTTGAGGACTCTTCCACTGCTCATCCTGACTCAAGAGTCTTGACTCTTTCCATGACTGTTCCTCCCCGTCATGTTGGTGTTTTTCTAGACTATGAAGCAGGCACTGTCTCATTTTTCAATGTCACAAACCATGGGTCACTCATCTATAAGTTCTCTAAGTGCAACTTTTCTCGGAATGCCTATCCATATTTCAATCCTTGGGACTGTCCGGCTCCCATGACACTGTGCCCTCCAAGTTCCTGAAACTTCTGTTCCCTCTCCCACTTCTGATAGTGACCCTTGCCTTAGATTTCATCTGCTATACCTGAGCCCATCTGTGCCATTCACACCATCTCTTCCTTCCAGTCTCCCATCTCTACTTTAGAACTTGTGCTCATCTTTGGGATGCAGAGTGAATCTGCTTTGAGTTAGCAGACATGCTTATTTACCCATTGACTCTCTTTTGTATTCTCAAAGAGAGACCTCTAATCCCTTCTAAAGACAAAACAGTAATGGTATAACATCTTTGCCCTCATAATCCTCCATATATTTCTTTTTTGATCACCAACATAAAGAAACATGGCAAAACCTGTCTGCCACCATCTATGATATCCAGGACAATCTACAATCACTCCCCACCCACTACCATCAACTATTTGAGTGAATGTCTGTTGCCCAGGACACACTCAGTTCATCAAAGGGTCATGGAAAGGAAAACACAAACAATATCTGTACACAGAATAACAATTTTATGTTCAGAGTGTTGGAGTTCTAATCCTCTCTTGACTTTTACAAGGTGTGTAATGATGAAAAAATTCTGAGTTTCTTTTACTTAAATACAAACTAGGGTTTAAAACTGTGCCTTAACTTTTAAGATCATTGTGTAAAACTAAATGTCAGTGTAAAACAACTATTTAAGTGTCCTGCATAATTTAATAAAGATTTGCTCTGTGATTACTGAAAAGTATAAGCTGTGTCAATGTCCTGTGTACATATTTGTGCCCTTCAGATGAACAATAATGGACCTATCCAGTCCCATTTTTCAAGTTCCTAGACTTGGCTGGCAAGACCACTCCAGTTCCCATCTTGTTTTACAGAACTTTTTTATACTGAGGCTGTTCTATATGGGACCATTTTTAAGACCCTTTACTGGAAATGGGTCAGAAAAGTATAAAAGTATGAGTTTCTGAGTGAAACCTGTCTAGCAGAGGAAGCCATGTCTAGGGACAGCTGTTCTTATTAAGGATAGCCTTTCTATTTTCAGGTCTTTCTCTTATGGTAAAACACAGTATAGGGCTTCCCAGTTGGCACAGTGGTAAAGAATCCACCCTTTGGATCGACCTAAAGATGGAATGCTGGTTCGATTCCTGGGTCAGGAAGATCCCCTGGAGGAGGAAATGGCAACTCAATCCAGTATTCTTGCTTAAAAATTTACATGGACAGAGGAGCATGGTGGGCTACAGTTCATGGGGTCAAAAAGAGCCAAACAGGACTGAGGACACACGCACACACACACACACACACACACATTCTACAGTATATGCCATACCATGTACTTTTCTTTTCTGTTCTTTTTCTTTGTAACTAGTTTCAAATTCATGATGAGAAATTGATCTAGGATAGCAAAGGAGCAAGCTTTTCTTGGAGAAGTATATGTTATAAATTAGAGCAGACTACTATACAGAGTCTACATCAAATTATAGAAGGGTAGTACCTTGTCCAAGTGAAATGACAAAGCATATAATCTGGGAATGGTATATATATACATACCCATACGCACATGCATGCATGTACACATACATAGAATTATGTGTATAAATATACATATGTACATAGAGTATCTTTATCCCAGTAAATCTTCAAAAATATCATATAAAGAACAAATTCTTATCAGGTCATTAAAGGAATACATAAACTTATGAGGTACATCCAACATTTCATGTCTAACAGTGCAGAAGACAGGATGATTAGGCCTAGGACAATGTTTCTTCAGCACAGGTGCTCTTTCAATAGAATACTCTCCAAGAAAAGGTAGAAGCCAGCTTCCTTAAGATGTGGAGTAGGAGGGAGAGACATTAATGAAGCAAGAGCCAGTCATGGTAATGGCTAAAACAACAGCTAGGGTGCTCTCATAGGTCACAGGCTTTAGTGGGGGACCACTGTGGACAATTAAGAGTTTGGGCTTTGAAATAATATAAAATTTTATTATCATACTTACTAGCCCTTATTAAAATTAAATTGATTCAGTTTTTCATAAGAAATAAAAGTACTAAGACTTAGCTTATAGGCCTATTGTAGTAATTAAATAATAGAATATTTGTAATAATCTCCCAGCATATAAGCACTGATCCAAACTGTTATCAATTAATTTTCTTTGTGACTAGAAATGCATGTTAAGAATGAATAGGAATCTACTTTTATTTTTTTCCATTTTAAACAAGTATATTTAAACAACAAGATGCTTGACTCATAGGGAAAACTATTCAGGATTCATTTCTTTTAGAGTAATTTATCTCTACTTAAAGACAGATTGCTCTACATGTAACAATTATGTACAAAAAGTTATAAAATTCTTTTTGGTTTTACAGTGATAAACAAAAAACATTAAAATTCTCCAATCAAACAAGGTATGCAAGAATTTTTTATGTTGTTCTTTTTTTTTTGTTAACAGTGAGAGCAAAATAACTTACTGGAGTACAAAGATAAGAGCTGATGAGCATGCCACTAATGGAGAAAAGGGGGTATTTTCACAGAATCAGTACTTTTCCCTATCCCATATCCATTTGATGTTGAGCAAAACATATCATTGGCCATTTAGTTTAAAAAAATGCGATATGCTTGTGCACATACACCAGTTACTTCAAGTAAAATAAAGGAATGGGTATAAGGGAAACAAAAGAATACAAAAACTATACTGCAGTGGTCAGGATGTGATGGAACAAAATTGTGGTTTTTTTAACTGACAAGGTCTTTTGGTCTGTAGGAACAGAATTCTGTAGTAAAGTAGCAGGTTCCCTTTTTAGTAGACACTTCCATCTTGCTGCTGGAATATGTCGACTGTATCTTCATCTTCCATCTCCGACAGTGCCGGTGTGTGTGTTTCATTGATTAGCTACCCATCAAATTGGAATCTGATTTGCCCCATTGATAAATCTTGTCATTCACAATAGGCTTTTTTGTTTTTTTTTTTTTTACAATAGGCTTTTATTAGTTTACTACGTGGTGTAGGTAGGGTAAGGGAGTTAGAGAAGGCTAAGTGAGCTGAGCGCCGAAAAATTGATGCTTTTGAACTATGGTGTTGGAGAAGACTCTTGAGAGTCCCTTGGACTGCAAGGAGATCCAACCAGTCCATCCTAAAGGAGATCAGTCCTGGGTGTTCATTGGAAGGATTGATGCTGAAGCTGAAACTCCAATACTTTGGCCACCTCATGTGAAGAGTTGACTCATTGGAAAAGACCCTGATGCTGGGAGGGACTGGGGGCAGGAGGAGAAGGGGACGACAGAGGATGAGAAGACTGGATGGCATCACTGACTCGATGGGCATGAGTTTGAGTAAACTCCGGGAGTTGGTGATGGACAGGGAGGCCTGGAGTGCTGCAATTAATTCATGGGGTCGCAAAGAGTCCGACACGACTGAGCAACTGAACTGAACTGAACCGAAGTTCAGAAAAAGAATGAGACTGGCACTTTACAGGAACAGATAATCTTTAATGAAAGGAGAAGGGGCAGCAGTCAGATTAGTGAGCTGCTGCAGTAACCCAAGAAAAGAGTAAGTATATATAGGCATATATGTGGAAATCTACTGTCTTAAGGGGACCATTCTTCTCCAAGGTTGCTCCGATTAGTTATCTCTTAAACGGCTGGGGCAAGGAATTCTGGAGATGGGCCAGAGGCTGGGACTGGCTGGGAGCTGGGCGTAATCTACCTTAAGGTCCATTTTTTCTTCAGGAGAGAGAGTTCTTTGTTTTGCATAGGATGGTGGGGAGGACCCGGAGGGGAGTTTTAACTTCAGGCTGTTTTGAGCCCTGTAACTCTCCTTCAGTGTTTGCCTCTGAATCTTAAACTGCACCACAGGACCATCCTGCCCCACCACCTTCAAATTAATATGATTGAGGTTCTCAGTCTTGACATCTTCCTTGGGCCTTTTGTCTACCATGTTGAGGACTGGAGTCTCCTCAGCTTCCGCTTCACAAAAGAGGTATGGGGTCCAAACCCAATGAGCGCACAGCAGCACCAGAAGTGAAAGAAGAAATGGTAATCTACTTTAAACATTAGTAACTTTGCTTTGCTCTGATAAGGAATAATTTGATTAGGGACTTTCCTGGTAGTGCAGTGGTTAAGAATCCGCCTTCCAATGCAGAGTATAAGGGTTCTATGCCTGGCCAGGGAACTAAGATCCCACATGCCATGGGGCAACTAAGCCCGGCATGGCCACTACTGAGCGTGTGTGCCCTGGAGCCCATGCACCACACTAGAGAGAAGCCATGTGCGCAACGAAGAACCCTCATGCCGCGGGGAGGATCCCACATGCCATAGCTAAGACTTGATGCAGTCAGGTAAATGAATTCATATGAAAAAGAATAACTCGATTAAGGAATCACAAATAATTTTGTATAATATTTATTTTTTCTTAAATCTTTAAATACTTTAACATTACAGATAGTGTTCTGAATTTACAATTCTAGATTGTTATTTATTTTCTCTAAACATTCTATTTGATTCTACTATTTAATCCTCTGCTATCAATCACATGGGCTCTTTTATGGTGGTAAGAATATTTAACATGAGATCTAAGCTCTTAGAAAATTGTTAAGGAGTTGCTGTTCAATGACTGTAAAGTGTCAGTCACACAAGATGGATAAGTTCTAGGATCTACTGTACAGCATTCTGCCTGTAGGTAACAATACTGTATTGTGCATATAATAAAAATATCTTCATTGTTAAAAAAAAAAAGCTTTTTCTCTTCATAGCTACCCAAGCTTTTATTTTAATTATGGGAACTGCTTCTTTAATGTAAGAATATACTAGCTAAAAGTTGATTCAACATTTTTTTTTTTCTATTTTTGCAGTAATTCTCTTTCATTGGAAAACCTTTTCTCTGTTTGCCCAGTTACATCTCCATTTTTTCAGGGTCCTGGTTCACACTATGATCTACCACAAAAGAAGGGTCAGGAGTTCTGTCCTGGGCTCCCTCAGCCAAGGGATAGGTCAGTGTTTCCTGTTCTTGGCCAGCCTCACTCTTTCTAGTGAGATGAAAAGCTGCAGTCATCCTCAGAATGAAGTCAAGGGTCTCATCCTCCAGTGAGACAGAAGGGCAAGTGTTGCTACAGTGAGTGCACGCACAGCACGTGGTGGCAGCCATGCGTCTTTTGGCTTTTCCATTTCCAGTTCTTGCCCAACCTATTTGAGAGCTGAGATAAAAAAAAAAAGGACTACTTGTCCAAACAGTATCTGTTGGGATAAAAAGAAGTGCTTCAATGGGAAAATAGGGGAAAGTGAGAGCTTAATAATTTAACACCTGTTAGTGTAATAATGTAGTATTAAGTTGGCCAAAAAGTTCATTTGGATTTGTCTGTACTATCTTATGGAAACACCCCAACGAACTTTTCGGCCAACTTCATATTTCTGTATGACTCTCCACATAAATTTCCAGTGCCCAGTCACTTCTTGGTTTGGAAGCCCTAAAGGTATGACAGGTGCCCTGCTCTGCAGTTTCTTCTGTGTTCACAAGTCCTGCAAGATGTCCAAGTTTAAAATCAGGGATTTACTGCAGTTCCCCCCAAGTCACTAGCCCTGCTCATCCTTCTTGAGCCCCATCTGCAACCCAGATACAGAGCTCAGCTGAGAGATCAGAAGCAAGAAGAACAAGTGAGAAGAATTTCCATCAGGGACATCTTTACACTTTTAATAAAACAAAGAGATGCTTGATTGGCTTTAATCATGTGAAAAAATATCAAGTAAGTAGCATGATAACAAGATCCTGAGACTTATGAGAAAACAAGATTAAAATAGAAGTGACTATCTTATCACCTATCTTCTTGGGAGAGGCTTTGATGCAGCCCAGACTGACTCCCTCAATGGTAAATCCAGTCAAAGCTCTTTTCCTTCATTTCATTTTCTTAGTTTACTCTGACTTCCTCATATCTAAACAGATCTTACTAGATTAAGATTGATGCATTGGACATTTTTGTCCCTGCAACATTTTCCTTGTACCCTTAACTGTACCAATGACTGTTTGGCACACATCTTTGAACAATTCAATCATGTCATTATTCTTAATAGAGTTCCTGTGCCACCTAATGCAGAATTGGGGAATTGTTTCATGGCCTTCCCTTGTGGTTCAGCTGGTAAAGAATCTGCCTGTAATGTGGGAGACCTGGGTCCAATCCCTGGGTTGGGAAGAGCCCCTGGAGAAGGGAAAGGTTACCCACTCCAGTATTCTGGCCTGAAGAATTTCATGGACTAAGTCCATAGGGTTGTAAAGAATCGGATACAACTGAGCAACTTTCACTTTCCATTACTGTATTAGTCAGTGTTCTCCAAAGAACAGAGGAGTAGAATTAATATGCTGTATATATTAGTTAATGTGCATGCATGCATTCTACATTGCTTCAGTTGTATCTGATTTTGCAACCCTATGGACTGTCACCAGTCTCCTCTGTCTGTGGGATTCTTCATAATTATGTATATATAAATGTATATATATATGTACAATATTTATCAGGATGAATTAGCTCACTTAATCAAGGAGGCTTAGATGTTCCATTATCTGCCAAAGGCAAACTGGAGACACAGAAAAGTTGGTGGCTGGTGCAACTTAGTTCAAGTCTAACGGCTTGAGTCCAGGGTAGCCATGGTGTAAGTCCTTTTCCAGGGAGAGAAGAAAATCTATCTCCTAGTTCAAAGTAGACAGGAAGGCACAAAAATAGTGAATTCTTCCTTCTTCCATATTTTTCTTCTTTATAGGCCCTCAACAAATTGTTTGATGCCTACTCACTTCAGGGAAGGTTAACTTCTGAATCCATTCATCAAATTCTAATCTTATCTAGAAACAACACCCACACAGACATACCCAGAAAGAATATCTAGTCTGGGCAACCAGCGACCAGTCGATTTGACACACAAAATTCACCATCAACTAATTTTCCTGCTTCATTTTGATTATGTTAAGGTCATAGGGATTATATTTTAAATAGTATTAAGTAACATTGTACAACAAATGATACTTTCTATAGTCTTTCTGAGGCTATTTAGAAAAAATGTAATTTTGGCCATATAGCATCCAGCTTCTGAATGTCAGCATCATTGAACTACCACTCTGTGATTACCCCTCTGACTGACCAGCTCGTGATTTCAGATTTGTTGAACCATTTCCTCTAACATGACCTAATAGGACAGACTGGCCAGATTCACTTACTTCAGCTGGTGGACACAGGCCAGGGGAGAGCATGCCAGTGTTCTGCCTCAGGGAGCCCTCAGTGCGGGTCTCCACTGGGGTAAAGGGGGTACTTTTCTCCTTCCTCCTGACCGCTCATTAGTAAGGAAACAAGACAAGGTGGGTGTGTGAAATTGCATTGCTCAGGAAGTCTGGTTTTCCAAAGGATTGATTACTTTGAAGAGACTTGAGAACAGCTTCTAAGAGAAGAGCTGAGATAGGAATAAAATGCACTCGCTGACCCAGGAGGCTAAGGCATAAAAGCCTTGTCTTTTCCCAGGGGCCCTATGTGGTCTATAGTTTCTCTCCTCCTTTCCTGTCCAAACTCCACCCCCTAGAATTTTACTTTCATTTCCCCTCATCTTCTACTTCAGATCATCATAGGGGAGGTCAGGCCCCTGGTATGGTGAGTGAATCCTGAGCACATTTGCCCAGGGCCTGACTTCACCCATCTCCAAGGAATCACAACTTATCCATTCTTATCTGAGGATAGCTCAGTGGTTTGTGGAGGGCAGAGTTTGAGACAGACCAAAAAATAAAAAATTTTAAAAAACGGGATCTGCTTGGGTGAGTTTAATTAGATATATAGAAGCTGTTCTAAAGGGGGAAATGGCCCAGCCTGCAGGCTTCCTGCTGAGAGTGCTGACTGAAGATCAGTCTGGGGAAGGGGAAGTCTTAGGAGAAGGGGGTTTGGAAGAAGAGAAAGGCTTGGTTTGTTTCTTGGAGGGACTGTTTATTTCTCAAGGCTGAATCTACCCGCAATGCCTTCCCATTCTGTAAGTTACAATTGCACCTTGCTGAGGACAGTCAGGATCCCTGATTTTTCAAGAGGTAGAAAATTCCTTCTAACGGCAATAGGAACAAAGGCCAAGGGGTCTTTGAGTCCTGCTATTTTAATTTTTATCAGTGTATCACTTATTAGTATTTCTGCATGACTGTATCAATAAATTCTCACAGCCTCTGCCAGTCTGTGCTCAGAGGCCTGATGATGTGACAGCTGGCAGACCTTCCTCTGTGGTATTCAATGGTCCAGACACGGAACTGCTGTACTTCCTTACCTCCCTAACCTGCTTATGCTTCTCTTTGAGCTGGATCTGCCACCCAGAACCAGCTCAGCTAAGAGATCAGGGCATGAGGAACACCTGGGAAGAATTTCTAGAAGTGACATGTGGAAGCATCTAACATTAACAACAGTGACATCTAAATTTAACTTTTAAAATTTTCTTACTTGACTGGTGTTCATGATATTAAAAGATGTCAGAGAAGCATGATTTTTAAAAAATTTTAATTGGAGGCTAATTATTTTACAATAGTGTTGTGGTTTGAGAAGCATGATTATAACCACATCATGAGACCCAAAATGGAAGTAAGTTAGAGGAGCCTCTGTGTTTATTCCCCTTCTTCCTTATAGAAAGTCCAGCTATACCCACTGTACTCAGGGACAGAGACACAAGTCAAATCTCTTTCCTTACCAGGACTTCCCCTTTTCTGACCAAATCTTACTTCATCAAGGTTGACTTTAGAGATTATCATCTCTACTACATATTTCTTATTCCCTCTCAGCCTTGGTCAGTGTTAGACCCTTGTTTTCTGAGCTCATACATATCACCCCTGTCAGACCAGTTACTACAAGGTGTCAGAACTGATTTGTTAATTTACTGTTTCAGGTTTTATTTTACTAGTATTGCAAGGAGTTTATATTAAATAATAGTAGATGAATGCCTGGGAAATAAAACAAAGCACAATTTCACTTTCCAATTCTATTTAGGAAAAATTACTCTTTTCATACAATATCCATAATTTGTGGTTTTATTGTATATAATATCCATAATTTGTGGTTTTATTGTACTTAGAGAAGCAGTTTCACTGCAATCACAAAAGAAGAAAGTTCTGTCTATAAATTTCCTGTTTGAACTTTTACATAATTATTGTCAGAGTTAACAAATATAGATTGTAACCCCTAAGATACTGTGACATTTTATTCTCATGAGCTCAGATGTCAAATGACTAACTTGTAAGGTGCAAACATCTGAAATATTATCTGAAATAGGCAGAGGCCACTCATGTTCCCACATCTGTCTCTCTGATTGCTGGTGTGTCCTTGGTCACCGCTTAGTGAGTGGTGGGGTCATTCTTCACGTGTAAAGACTAGTTCCTTCCACATCTGTTGTGCTTCAGCAGCTTTGACATTAGGGTCTTAGAGTGCTGCAGGTAAAATAAATTCTGTGACTACGTGGAAGAACACATGCTCTGATCCACCCTTCTGTATCAGTTCTTGGTACATTCATCTCAAAATTGGTCAGATCTTGAATGGGATGAGAACTAATTGGAGGTCCCACAACCATGTTTGGATCACAGCTTCAGTAATAAAGTGATATAATGGTTACCTCTGATTTTGTCATTCATCCGAGCCCCATCTGCCATAGAATTTTCAGCCAGAGGTAAGCTATTTGTGACTTCTAGGCTGTTTTTTGTATCCCTACCTTTGTTGTTGTTGTTTAGTCACTAAGTTGTGTCTGACTCTTCGTGACCTAATGGACTGCAGCATTCCAAGCTCACCTGTTCTTTACTAACTTCCCGAGTTTGTTCAAATTCATGTCCATTGAGTCAGTGATGCTATCCAGCCATCTCATCCTCTGCCGCCCTCTTCTCCTTTTGTCTTCAATCTTTCCCAGCATCCAGGTCTTTTCCAATGAGTTGGCTCTTCCTATCAGGTGGCCAAAATATTGGAGATTCAGCTTCAGCTTCAGCATCGGCCCTTCCAATGAATGTTCAGGGTTGATTTCCTTCAGGATTGACTGGTTTGATTTCCTTGCAGTCCAAGGACAGTCCAAGGGACTTGCAGTCCAAGGGACTCTCAAGAGTCTTTTCCAGCCCCACAGTTCAAAAGCTTAAGTTCTTCGGTGCTGAGCCTTCTTTATGATCCAACTCTCACATCCATACATGACTACTGGAAAAACTATAGCTTTGACTATATAGACCTTTGTTGGCAAAGTGATGTATCTGCTTTTTAATACACTGTCTAGGTTTGTCATAGTTAATCTTCCAAGGAAAAAGCGTCTTTTAATTTCATGGCTGCAGTCACCATCTGCAGTGATTTTGGAGCCCGAGTAAATGAAATCTGTCACTGTTTCCATTTTTTCCCCATCTATTTGCCATGAAGTGATTGGACAAGATGCCATGACCTTAGTTTTTTCAATGCTGAATTTTAAGCCACTTTTTCCACTCTCCTTTTTAACCCTCATCAAAAGGCTCTTTAGTTTCTCTTCATTTTCTGCCATTAGAGTGGTATCATCTGCACATCTGAGATTATTGATATCTGTCCCAGAAATCTTGATTCCAGTTTGTGATTCATCCAGCCTGGCATCTCACATGATTTACCCTGCATGTAAGTTAAATAAGCAGGTGACAATATATGGCCTTGACATACTCCTTTCCCAATTTTGAACCAGTCCATTTTTCCATGTAAGGTTCTAACTGTTGCTTCTTGACCCACAACAGGTTTCTTAGGAGGCAGATAAGGTGGTCTGGTATTCCCATCTCTTTAAGAATTTTCCACAGTTTGTTGTGATCCACAAAGTCAATGGCTTTAGTGCAGTCAGTAAAGCAGTAGTAGATGCTTTTCTGAAATTCTCTTGCTTTTTCTATGATCCAATAAATATTGGCAATTTGGTCTCTGGTTCCTCTGCCTTTTCTAAACCAGTTGGTACATCTGGAAGTTCTCGGATGATGTACTGCTAAAGCCTAGCTTGAAGGATTTGGAGCATAACCTTGCTAGCATGTGAGATGAGTGCAATTGTAAGGTAGTTTGAACATTCTTTGGCATTGTCCTTCTTTGGGATTAGAAGGAAAACTGACCTTTTCAGTCTTGTGGTGAGTGTTAAGTTTTCCAAATTTGTTGACATACTGACTGTAGACTTTAACAGCATCATCTTTTAGGATTTTAAATAGCTCAGCCGGAATTCCATTACCTCCACTAGCTTTGTTTGTGGTAATGCTTCCTAAGGCCCACTTGACTTCGCATTCAAGGATTTCTGGCTCTAGGTGAGTGATCACACCATCAAGGTTGTCCTGACCTTTTTTTGTACAGTTCTTCTGTGTATTTTTGCCGCCTCTTCTTAATCTCTTTTGCCTCGTTAGGTCCTTACCATTTCTGTCCTTTATCATGCTCATCTTTGCGTGAAATTTTCCCATAATATCTCCAATTTTCTTGAAGAGATCTCTCATCTTTCCCATTCTGTTGTTTTCCTTTACTTTTTTTCCTTGTTTATTAAGGAAGGCCTTCTTATCTCTCCATATTATTCTCTGGAACGCTGCATTCAGTTGGGTATATCTTTTCCTTTTCTCCTTGCTTTTCACTTCTCTTCTTTCCTCAGCTATTTGTAAAGCCTCCTCAGACAACTTCTTTGCCTTCTTGCATTTCTTTTTCTTTGGGGTGGTTTTGGCCACTGCCTCCTCTACAATGTTGTGAACTTCTGTTCGTAGTTCTTCAGGCACTCTGTCTACTAGATCTAATTCCTTGAATCTATCTGTCACTTCCATTGTATAATCATAAGAGATTTTGTTTAAGTCATACCCAAATGGCCTAGTGATTTTCCCTACTTTCTTCAATTTAAGTGTGAATTTCACAATAAAAAGATGTTGATCTGAGCCACAGTCAGCTCCATGTCTTGTTTTGGCTGATTGTATAGAGCTTCTCCATCTTCAGCTGAAAGAATGTTCAGTTCAGTTCGGTTGCTCAGTTGTGTCTGGCTCTTTGTGGCTCCATGGACTGCAGCATACAAGGCTTTCCCGTCCATCACCAACTCCTGCAGCTTACTCAAACTCATGTCCATTGAGTCGATGATTCCATCCAAACATTTCATCTTCTGTTGTCCTCTTCTTCTCCTGGAGCTTACTCAAACTCATGTCCATTGAATATAATCAATCTGATTTTGGTATCGATGATTTCGTGACATGAATTTGTAGACTGTCTATTGTGTTGCTGGAAAAGGATTTGTGCTATGACCAGTGTGTTCTGTTGACAAAACTTAGTCATTGTTCTGTTTCATTTTGTACTCCAAGGTCAAATTTGCTTGTTATTCCAGGTATCTCTAGAGTTCCCACTTTTGAATTCCAGTCCCCTATGATGAACAGGACATCTTTTTGCTGTTAGTTCTAGAAAGTCTTGAAAGTCTTCCTAAAACCGGTAAAACTTCAGTTTCTTATACATCAGTGGTTGGGGGGCATAGATTTGGATTACTGTGGTGTTGAATGGTTTGCCTTGAAAATGAACTGAGATCTTTCTGCCATTTTTGAGATTGCACCCAAGTACTGCATTTTAGACTCTTTTGTTGACTATGAGGGATACTGCATTTCTTCTAAATGATTCTTGCCCACAGTAGTAGGCATAATGGTCATCTGAATTAAATTTTGAGTTAAAGTTTCAGTTCACTGATTCCTAAGATGGCGATATTCACTCTTGCCTTCTCCTGCTTGACCATGTCCTGTTTCCCTTGATTCATAGACCTAACATTCCAGGTGGCTATGCCATATTGTTCTTTATAGCATCAGACTTTACTTTCACCACTAGACCCATCCACAGTTAAGTGTTGTTTCTTCTTTGCCCAGCCACTTCATTCTTTCTAGAGCTATTAGTAATTGCCCTCCACTCTTCCCCAGTAGTGTACTGGACACCTTCTGACCTGGGGAGCTCATCTTCCAGTGTCATATTTTTTGCTTTTTCATCCTGTTCATGGTCATGGAGCTCTTGTGGCAAGAGTACTGGAATGGTTTGCCTTTCCCTCTTCCAGTGGACCACGTTTTGTCAGAACTCTCCACTATCAGCAGTTGGTCCTACACAGCAACTTACTGTTTGTCTTATATTGGAGAACTTAAACTTTTGTCATCAAACTTTGGCAACCATCGAGACATGGACTATCTTTTGAGATCTTCTTTATTTTCCTTTATTGCTTCCAGCCCCATTTTCTCAAGCCCCTGACAGAACTTTTGAGTCTAGACTATAATTACAGGGCCATAGAGAATCCAGGTTGAGGAATGAGATTCACTGTGTTACCACTCTGTGATACTCCATCTGACTGACCTCCAGCAGTGGTTTCCAATCTGGATCACAAATGCCACCCACTTGACCTGATAAGGCATGAGATATCAGGTTTACTAAGCTTAGCTGGAGGTATTAGGACAGAAAGATACATCACTGAGCATGAGCGTTTCAGGTGAGCTCTCAGAAACGGTCCTTATGGGAGGTATGACATCTCCATCATCTCAGCTTTGTAAGGAACCAAACTAGATTGGATATATGTGACATTCTCATAGGTAGGATAAACCTAGTGCTACAAAATACTGATTACCTTGCAAAAGGCTGTGAACACTAGCTTCCAGGGGCACAAAAGAGACATATTTGTTGATAAGAGTCACAATCCTCTTGTGAAAAATAAGATGTGTGCTTACCAACTGGCATTCAAGGTCTATATAAAGTCTTCCTACCTCCAAATGCACTTTGCATGCAAAGTTGCTCCAGTCATGTCCGACTCTATGTGACCCTATGGACTGTAGCCCACCAGGCTCCTCTGTCCATGGGATTTTCCAGGCAAGAATACTGGAGTGGGTTGCTGCACCCTCCTCTAGGAAATGCACTTTACCTCAGACTAATTTTGCTATCAGTAATGTGGCCTTGACTGCTGACCTTCCACTTTGTTGTAGGTTTCCCAGAAAATAAAAGACACGTGCACACACACTTAGAAGAGTAGTAATTCAATATTATCTTTACAGGATGGAGTCCAAGACTGATGTTAACCCTGTTTGCACATATCTCATCCAACTCCCAATCTTGTCCTCTTACCTGCTCTTCTCTCTTACTTTTATCTGCTGCCCTGCCTTTCCTTCATTATCCTGTCCCTCCAGCTATCATCATCTCTCTCCTGAGGAGTTGTGCCTGCATCCTACCTGATCTTCCCAATTTCACTCTGTGTCTATCCAACATCTCACAGCCCAAGGACATAGCTGGTCATGCCCCTACTCTTCCCTGATGACAAAACATTAATAACTTCTCCTGACTCACAGTGCTGGGCTCCTAAATGTAACATATTTTAGGAAGTATCATATTTAATGTCACTTCCGCCTCTTGTGATACCAAGTGAAAGTGTTAATCGCTAAGTCATTTCCAACTCTTTGCAACCCCGTGGATTGTAGCCCACTCTGCCCATGGAATTCTCCAGGCAAGAATACTGGAGTGGGTTAAGGAATCTTCCCAACCCATGATGGAACTAGGGTCTCTTGCATTGCAGCAGATTCTTTACAAACTGAGCCACCACCAAAATCCGAGCAGTTTTCTGCCCACCAATCGTACAGGCATTTAGTAACCTATGTAAGATGTTATGTCTTCTAGGAACAGATCGTTTCCTCCACCTAAACATTTTTCCACTTTCTCATTGCATATTTCTTTCTTCTTCCTCAACTTTAAGTTCAACCCTTATGTTTCCTAGTGGAAATATTTGGATAATCCCTATTTACCCCATTATTTAAAATCTAACATGTATGTCTCTATACTAGCATTTTTTACACCTGCTCTTGTATGAATATATAGATATATAGGAAATATATATACAAACATATGACTAAAGTTCGATTTATTGTTGCTTTCCAGGTGAATGTCAAGTGCACAGTGATTTAAGTCCTCTTTTTAGATGCATCTTACTTTGTATAGATATTAGCCCTGTTACCAGCAAGCAATTCTTCATCAGTGATAATTAATTGAATGATCTGGCCTAATATTTTGAGGATTTTTTCCTTAGGATTGATATTCATTTCATCAGTGTTTATATGCTTTTAGATATCTGACTTCTGTGATCCTATGGATCTATTTATACTAACTCCTTCTCCACCATCCTCATACAAATACATAGTTAGATTCCTATCAATATCCTTGACATATTTTCAGGCCAAGGTGAAATCACTGTTTACATAGTAAAGATTTTGCAGAAGTTCCCAGTTGGTTTCTATTTCTTCATTTCCATATTACCCATTGCTCTGAGTATTAACTAGGTTCATGAAATCTCTTTTCTTTTCTTATACTCATTGGGGTAGAAGATAGGTCTCTGAAGGAGGACCCCTAATATATTAGGTTCAACCTAATTTTGTGTATTGAAGATACATGATTATTGTAAGTTATCATCTCCATTTACACATCAGATAAAGGATTTTCTCTTATGTGTCTACAAACACATTGTCATATGTTATGTCATGATGAAATGGAAAATCATTGTATGTGAAAGTTGCTCAGTCACGTCTGACTCTTTGCAATCTCATGGACTACACAGTCCATGGAATTCTCCTAGCCAGAATTCTGGAGTGGGTAGCCATTCCCTTCTCCAGGGATTTTCCCAACCCAGGGATGGAACCCAGGTGTCCCACATTTCAGGTGGATTCTTTACCAGCTGAGCTATAAGGGAAGCCTAAGAATGCTGGAGTGGGTAGCCTATCCCTTCTCCAGGGGATCTTCCCTACTTAGGAATTGAACAGGGTCTCCTGCATTGCAGGCAGATTCTTTACCAGCTGAGCTGCCAGGGAAGCCTGGAAATCATTGTAAATCTACAGCAAATGATGGCAGTGGTTACAATGTAAGTAACTTAGATCAAGTCTTTTTGATGAGAGAATATATGAGGAGCGAATTTCAGTTCAGTTCAGTTCCGATCAGTCACTCAGTCCTGTCTGACTCTTTGCGACCCCGTGGGCTGCAGCTCTCCAGGCTTCCCTGTCCATTGCCAACTCCTGGAGCTTGCTCAAACTCATGCCCATCAAGTCTGTGATGCCATCCAGCCACCTCATCCTCTGCCGTTCCCTTCTCCTCTTGCCTTCAATCTTTCCCGGCATCAGAGTCTTTTCCAATGAGTCAGTTCTTTGCCTCAGGTGGCTAAAGTACTGGAGCTTCAGTTTCAGTATCAGTCTTTCCAGTGAATATTCAGGACTGATATCCTATAGGATTGACTGGTTAGGAGAGAGTTTACTGAGGTATAAGAGTGATACTGGTATCAGTGGCAGCATCCAATGCTGAGAGAAGAGTGGATATAAAAACCCAAAGGCTTTAAGTGTTTTCAGCTTTTTTATATCGAGGATGCTTCCTGGGCATGGGAAAGAAAAAGTAGGATGGATGGCGGGTCATAAAGTATCTTAGTAGAAAACGTATCAGGACAACTTTTGTTTAGTAAAATTAAATAGCAAGAATCACTGCACAGATACGTATGGAATTTGCCACATGATACAAACTATGAACTGATAGTAAAGTATTTAACATTATTATGAAATGTTCTTTTGGCCAGGTCACTGGGATCCTTGTTTTTGCATGTTTCTTTTTATATCCTTCAGTAATTTAACCTTGGCCTGTATTTGATTTATAAGCAGCAACTGATATCATGTATTTCTACCTTTCTTAACTCTACCCCAATTATCTTTCCCAATTACACAAGGATCTGTGGACAAGAGAACCCTCAGAAGTCAGGATGGGTAGGAGCAGGGGGACAGTTACCGTGGCTTCAGGAAAACTGGTGAACCTACAGGAGGAGATGACTTGCCCCATTTGCCTGAAGCTTCTGACAGAACCCCTGAGCCTTAACTATGGTCATACTTGGTGCAAAAAAAGCGCTTGCATCAGTGCAAACAACAAGGGGGGTCCATGATCAAGCAAAAGAAAGAGTGTAGCTGCTCTGTGTGCAGAACCAGTCACGAGCTTGGAAACCTGAGGCCTAATTGGCACCTCGCCAATGTAAGTAGAGAGGTTCAGAGATTTCAAGGTGAGCCTGGAGGAGCAAGAGAGAAATTCCTGCTCTTCTATGAGAAAGATGGGAAGGTCATTTGCTGACTTTGTGAGTGGTCTCAGGAGCACTGTAGTCACCACACATTCCTCATGGAGGAGGTTGTCCAGAAGTACCAGGTAAGAGGCCAAAAGAGAGGGAAGACTGGTAAGAAAGCGGTAATTTAGGGGAAATGTCTATTTTGCATTAGGGTTTAATTACTTGGCCATCAAGAACCTGAGACCTATGATCTCTTCTCTTCTTATGCCCACCTTCTGATGTCAGAGAAACATTTCTGTGCATTCCCCCAATTATAACGTTTTAACTCTATGTGCAGACTCTTAGCCAGAAGTAGACATTCATGTTCCTTGTGTTAATACATGGAGATCTGGTACCTAGGAGAAGCTCCCATTACCCCTTTGAACCGGAGGAGTAACTAACACACTTGCTGGATTAATGTGTAAGATGTTTCCCTGCTGCAGGATCAGATTTCTTCCAGAATAAAAGAAATCAATCTTCTCTTGGCAAGTGTATAGTGACTTTTACTGTTTGAGTCATAAAGGACACATATTCTACCTCAAATTTTTCTTTCCACATCACAGATTCTAAATGTTGCTCTCAGTTTCTGTAAAGTCTATTCTCCTTGGAAATCAGACTCATTCTTTCCTCATTTATCCTCTATAGTGATGGTGAGATAGCCCATAGATTGACTCTGGTGTGATTCTTTTCTCACAGGGGAAACTCCAGGAATCTTTGCAGAGACTAAAGTGGGAACAGCAGAAAGTTGAGATGTTGGAAGATGAAATTCAAGAAGAGATTTCTTCCTGGAAGGTATGAGGAGATACTTCCTGAAGAAGTTAGACATCTGGGCAAGACCTTGGATTGGTCACAAGGAGCTGTCTTTCTCTTTGTTCCCTGATAGCTATGTCATTTGACTTCTCCTTTTCTTTGTCCTTTCCCTGATAGGAACGAGTGCTGAAAAGTGAATATATCACAAATGAACACAGATAGTGGAAGGGAGGTATTCATATAGAGGGACTCTCTTGTGAGGATGATTAGGGACTTTCATACCCATTCCTGTCCTATCTATTAGTCTTGGGGAGACACCTGGTAATGGCTCTTGGTTCACCCTCAGTGTCAGCTTTTTGGCAGAGGGTGGAGGGAAGGGGTCAGGAGCAATCCAAGGAGGCACAAGTGTCCCGGACAGCTGTGTAATGTCCAAGTCATATCCCCCAAAATTCCATTTGGACTCAGAGTTGACCTCAGTAATGCAGACTTGAGGCCATTATTTTGAAATGTGATGGAGAGGAAAAAAAAAACAACAGGAAAAGTTATGTTCCCCAAGAAATGTTTCTCCTCCTCTCTCTCTCTTTCCTCATTCCTGAAGAATCAAATACAGCATGAAAGAAAAAATATTCAGACAGAGTTTAAAAAACTGAGAGAGATCCTGGACAGTGAGAAGCTGAAGTAACTGCAAAACCTGAAGACTGAGGAAGAAGCTGGTCCAGCAGAACCAGTTTGTGAGCGAGCTCATCTCATACATGGAGCATCAGTTGCAGAGGTCAACCATTGAGATGATGCAGGTAAGACTGGGGAAGAAGCCTCAGCATCTGAGACATGAGGGAAATGAAGAGAAAATTTCCGTCTCTTCTGTGTTGCTGTGTCTTTCTGCTGTTGTCACTAAGGTTGCTTTTGAACCTACAGTCCCCCTTCCCTTCCTCTATTTCAGAGGCTGTAAGAATAAGTTAATGCAGGAATCGAATGCAGGAATAACAAGGGAAATTTTTATTCTTTTTTAAGAATAAAATATTCAGTGCAGAACTTTGTGGAGAGAAGATCAATTGTGTTTGATGGTTTTCTAAAGGCTCCTGTTATCTGTGATCTAGTATTCAGCACTTATCAGATCCCTCTACATGTTCCAGCTTTGCCACAGACAAATTCATTTCAGATGACAAGAGGCTTTTTTTTTCTCCTCAACCTGTTGAGATTTTTTCCCACTTTCTCTGTTTCTGAAGAAAATTTTTGAAAGATTCTTATTTATTCTTTAAATATTCAATGGAATTCACTAGAGAAACTATCTCACTCTGGTTATTTCTTATTTAAAGTGTTTAAAATATTTTACTTGTTTTAGGATTATTTAGATCTTTTACAATCCTGGAGTCAGTTTTTGTATCTCTTTGTACGGATTTGTCTATTCTAAGTTGTATGGTTTGTAGGCATAAAATTAGGTATAGTGATTCTTTATTATCCCCTAAATTTCTGCAATATTCACAGTAATGTCTCCTCTTTTATGCCTGATTTTGGTAATTTGCTTTTTCACTTTTTTTTGATCAGCATTTAGTTATGTTTTGTTAATTTATTGATTTAAAAAACATATTTTTTGGCTATTTTGTCTATTTTAAAGCTTTTATTATTTATTTATTTCTACACTTACATTTACCGTTTTCTCTGTCTGTGTGTAGATGTATTTGTGTGTGCATGTGTGTGTGTGTGTGAGAGTGCTAGTTTAATTTACTCTTCTTTCTTAGTTTCTTAAATTGGAAATGTAGATCACTGATTTGAGACCATTTCTTCTGATATAGTGTTTAATGATATAAGTGCATTTAATTAATCATATTTTATACATTTTGATTGTTTAGCTTTAATCTTTACTCAATTCAAGTTATTCGCAAATTTTCTTTGCAGTTTTCTTTTTTGGTTTGTTTGTTAAAACTTGGATATTTTAAAGTGTGGTGTTAATGGCAAAATGCTTGGTCATTTTTGAATTTCACTTCTGCTCTGGATTTCAGCTGTAATTCTGTGGTAATCAGAGAAGTATGCTTTTCATTAGTTCAAACTTTTAAGTTTATTGACATTTGTTTATGACCTAAGATACTGGATGTTCAGAAAAATTTTTGCTATGAATTTAAAAACATGATGTGTTCCTCATTCATTGGGTAATATGGTTGTAGTTGTCACTTAGGTCAATTTGGTTGATAATATAATGCATGTCTTCTATAAATTTGATGGTTTTCCATATAGGCTGTTCTCTCATTATTGAGACTGAGCTATTGAAATCTGAAACTGTTATTGTAGAATCATGTATTTCTCCTTTTATTTTTGCTTTGAATACTTTGAAGCTCTGCTGTTAGGTGCATTTACATTTATAATTGGAATATTTGTTTAATGTACTGAACTTTTTATCATAACATTTCCCTCTCATTCTCTCATAACATTTATCTTAAAGTCTATCTTGTTTAATATTAATATAAATGTTTGACCTGTTTTTTGATTACTGCTTGCATGTAATCTCTTTTACTTTTGTCCTTTTGTGCTTTGATTATGTCTCTTATAAATAGCAGTATTTGAATTTTTCTTGTTATCCAGGTCAACAATTTCTAATTTCAATTGAGGCATTAACACATGACATTTAATGCAATTATTGATACATTGATATTTAAATTTAGTATTTTGGTGTTTGCCTTCTATTGGGCTACTGTAGTTTTCATTTCTCTTTTTCTCCTTAATTACCTTCTTTTGTGTTAAACAGGTATTTCTTATGTAAAATTTTGTTTTCCTATTTTCTCATTGTATTTCTTTAGCTTTTACTTGGTGGTTGCTCCAGTAATTTCAATGTATTTCCTGTCCTATCCTGTTCTACTTCAGATTAATATCAGCTTAGTTTCAGTAAAAATAGAAATTCCTGCAGCATGGCTTCATTTCCTTCCAGCAACTACGCAGTGGTGCTTTTAATATTGGCATCTGATCCTATAGGCTAAGGGCTGAAGACATTCAAATGTTTTGCTATAACTGGACAAGAACTTCAAGAGTTTAATCAGGAAGTTTATGTTTCCTTCAGAAACTGAGGGAAACAGTCAATGTAGATTGAATAAATAGAATTGGAGAAAGACACAGATCAGATTCTGAGGACAATATTTGAGTTTCAAAGTAAACTAAAATTAAAACTGCAATCGCCTCCACCCCATCCTTTATTCTTTGTGCTCCGTGTGTGCTAAGTCATGCTGGTTCTTTGGGACCCCATGGACTGTAGCCCACCAGACTCCTCTGTCCATGAGATTCTCCAGGGAGGAACACTGGAGTGGGTTGCCATTTCTTCTCCAGGGGAATCTTTGACCCTAGCCTTCTGTGCCTCCTACATTGCAGGCAGATTCTTACCACTAATACCACCTGGAATTCTTTCTCTATTCTACTTTAATTTGATTTTTGTCACATACACAAAATAGCCATAATGCAGAGGGAATTTTTTTTTCCTTTGAGACTGAGATGTTGTCCTAGTTTTTGGTGACATAAAGGAAATAAATCTGAAGTAAAAGAGATTAAATACAGTGGTACATACCAGTTCAAAGAAATAAAAACATTAAATGTGATAAGAAGGTTAGATGGCTAAAAAATATTAAGGATCTGATTAAACAGACTCAGTAGAGACTAAAGTGCAGGAAAATGCTCTAGTTTTTGGACAGTGAGTACGTACTGGTAACATTATGAAAATGGAGTAAAAGCGGAGACAACTTGGTTGGTGAATAATGTTACATATTAGACATTCAAAATTACGGATTCCTTTGGCTCATTTACTAATGAATATATTAATATGTATTTAAAAGACAAAGCTGAGTAACAATAAAGAACTGGAAACCAACTGCTTATGTGTGTATGCTGAATTTAAAGGAGTGAAAGATGTCACTAATAGGTAGTGTGTAAAATAAGAAGAGCGAGACCTAAAAACACCTATATTAATACATTTGTTTGCTTATATCCTCAACAAAAGCCATATAAATGACTCGAGGAATATTAGGATTATATTTTCATGTTTGATTCTCCAAAACCTAGTTTAATGCTTGGCTTACAATAATATATCACTTCAGTTTTGTTGAATAAATGAAAGAACCATGATTTCTTCAAATCATCTCACTGGTCACCAGAGTTACAGGTCTCTTGTTTTTCCCATAAATATGTCTAATCTCCAGATAACAGAAGCCTCTTGCTTCCATCAGTGTTGGGGCTTTTTTACCTTTCTTGGAAACTTGACAACATTACATGAGTCTTCTGGAATGACCGGCTGCACTCTTGTTTTTTCTTTTCGGCTGATACATGGAGACCATCTCTAGTCCCACAATCAGGACTGATGGGGATGAGAATAAGCTATTACTTCTTGACTCATGTCTTCTTTTCTCACTAGGATGTGAATGCCATCATGAAAAGGTAAGTGTGGGAAACCAGAGATGGTCATTTTGTACTGATAACATTATGTAAAGCTACTAGTTATCTGATGGTTACTTAAGATAAAACCATGCTCAGGACACAAAAACAGAGCATAGATTTGCTTTAAACTTCTGTTCAGAAATCATGACTAGATTGTGCTATAAACATTGAGAATGGATCAGATACTACAGTAGAGAAATTTGGTTGTAAGAAGTTGCAGAGTTTGGGTCAGTGTCACTGTTAGGAATAAACCTTTGGGGTGTCAAGTCGCCATTATTTCATAAATTTAATTCACACTCTGTGTCACTGTGCAACTCAGGTTCCCATATTTAGTATGTGGTTGACTTATGATGGAAAAGTTGAATCTTTTTTACCTGCCAAACACCTAGAATTGGAGACAGTTTCTTTGTATGTAAATTTTCCCCTGGGTATGGAAGAGATCAGGTCCTTCTATAACTTTCTATACAGATTTCCAAAAACAGACATGAATCTTAAGGAATATCTTGCCTTGCTACAAATCATTGACCCATCTTTGTCACATACTCTAGAAGCCAGAATGGAAAGAGCATCCTTGTGTTTGAATTTGCACACCTACATGGCAGCATCAAGATCTTTACAAGCACATACAATTCTGACCACTCTTCATTTAGTGTTCATACTGTCTTTTTCCCCAGGGTTTGTAATTATTTCCAGTGATCGTGAAATCTCAGGGCATTCTGAGGTCCTTCGTATTAGGGAGCCTCCTTTGAAGACATGAGGACTTTTTAGACAGTATGTTCTTATACCAAATATATTGCAAACACTCAGGAGCCAGCTTCTGCAAACTGTTTCTGAAATCTCCCTCAGAACACATATTTATGCAGTTACTTTTCCACAAGTTAAAATTTTTAGGTATGGATGATTCATTTTGATAAATGTATTATTTCATATAATTCGTATAATCTAATGGTGATAGGGAGTAGTTAATGATTTCATTTTGGAAGGAAGAAACTTTCCTTCTGACAGTCAAGACCTTCCCATGGCAGACAAAGTATAACTAAGAAGGTGGCCATGAGCTCATTTCTCCTGTCTCCAAGGTGTCAGTCATCCACTCTATCCTTTCCGAGGGTCTCCAGGGAAGACCATTCTAGTGCATCAAAGGGGTGAAAACATTGCAAGTCAGTGGTTTTAGAGAGATAAGTAGACAGGTGTGGGCCAATTTTTATTTTCTCCAGGAGTGAGAACTTCATTGCGAAGCCAAAAACTTTTTCCAAGGAACAAAAGGGAATTTCAAGCTCCTGATCTGAGAGAGATACTGCGAGTGCTTAATGGTAAGGAGTGCTACCCAAGTGGATGTATGTGGTATTCTTGTGATGGAGGGAAATGGTGAGAAGGCTCCAATTTCTAGGTGTGGATAGAGTCAGTGAAGTCCAAATATTTTGTGCTGATGATGTGGTCATATTTATGGTGAGTGAGCATGGTCTTGGTTCATCCTCTCTTTCACTGGTTTACTACCTAAGCATAACCCTTCCCATAATCTGAAAGAAAATACATTTCAGTGCTGACTCCTTTGCTTATATTTAATATTATGCATTTTCATCATTTCAGAGCTGAGAGATATGCAACACTGCTGGGGTAAGGAAACATCACAGTGTCATCAAGCCACCTGTTTTCATCATCTTTAGAATTTTTTTGTTTTCTAGTAGATCTCACTTTAAGCCTCACATTTTCACTCCCAACACACACAAACATGTTTTCTCACTCAAGTTATTCTATAGATCCTTTTACAATGTCACAAATCAAACAATATCATAGCCCTCACCTTACCCTGTAATTTTTCTACAGTTCAGGTCACCTTGAATCCTTTCACCAGTAATCCAAATGTTGCCATTTCTGAAGATCAGATACAAGTGAGATATGTCTGCAATTTGGAACAAAGTAATACATCTCAGAATGTTGACTTTGAAGATTGCTGTGCATTAGGATCCCCAGTTATCACATCAGGGAGATGTTACTGGGAGGTAGATGTGTCAGAGAAACATACCTGGGTCCTGAGGGTATATGTAGCCAAAGCTGGTCTATACTTAGTCTAGGTTCAACATGTTTTACATGGGACATAGAGGCATATGGCAAAAACTTCCATAAAACTATCAATAATATGACATTTCCACCTAAAATCAGTGAAGTTTGTCAAAATATTTACTCAAGATACCAGCCTAAAAATGGCTACTAAAAATGGGTTAAATCATGGTTCTATATATAATGCTTTTGATGAGTTTTCCTCCTCAGATCCCTTGATTTTAATCCTCTCCCTGAGTGTACCTGCCTGACGTATTGGGGTTTTCCTAGACTATAATCCTGGAATTCTCTTATTTCTAAACATCACAAACCATGGGCTTCTCATCTATAAATTCTCTTCATCTTTCCCTTATTGGAATTATCCATATTTCAGTCCTTTGAAATGTGATGCCCCCATGACCCTGTGCTCACCAAACTCTTGAACCTTCTCACACTCACTTCTCCGTAGTGTCTCATACTATGGGTACATCTAATACATTGGAGCTTATCTGCACCATTCTTACCTTTTCCCATGCAACCTCCTGTCTTTCCTGTGTGATTGTTCATTATTCATCAATAGGGTTTATGATTTGCCTTTTATCATGCTTTTCTTGATATTATGTTTGCATTCAGGGAAAATCTTAATTCACCGTTTTCCACACCCCAAAAGAAATGACAGATGCCCCCATAAAGTACTAATTTATCAAGGGACTGTCTCTGCCAAATTTTTACAATCATTTTTCAGTAAGTGACTAAGAAGAGGGAGGAAAGCTTTTCAACAATTTTTAGTAGGTTATCAAAGACCTAGTATAGGAGTCATTCACTAAAGGATGAGTCCTGAGCAGGGTCTCACTTTTCTCATTATGTCCCTTTATTTGTCAAGGAATTAAGAAGAAAACATCATATGATATGTACTAAGAGTAGAAGTTTTATGCCCAGAGTATCTTATTTCAAGTCCTGTCTCTTCACATATTGGCAGTGTGACCTGGAATACATCCCTAAATGCTGTGTTTATTTTATTAATGTAAACTTGATAGATATAAAAGCTGTGCAATACATAAGATCATTATCAGAAGATAAATTATATTAAGTATAAAGCATCTTAAGTGTCTCAACTTAATAATAAATATTTGATCTATTAAATGTTAAAAAATATAACCTGTGTCAGTGTCTCATTAAACAGGTCTGTGCTTTCAGGGACACAAAGATTCTTTTTACTGACACCTCATTTTTGAGATCCTAGATCACCTTTATGCTGCTGTCAAGACTATTTCAACTCTGTGGGCCTATGTGTGTGTGTGTCTGTCTGTGTTTGTGGGATTACAGTTATAGTTTTATTATCATTTCAGTATTGCTACCTACTTGCTCTTATTAAGTAAACTAGATTCTATGAGATTTAGGATTTTATCTATAAAAAAAAAAGTTATACAAAATGTACCTAATTAGTATTGTATATTAAACAGTACAATATTTGTGATAACTTCTGTAACTTCTAGCACAAAAGGTAATCTAATATAATGTTTACTCATTTTCTTGTTCTTTCTCATTGTGACTGAAATAAGTTATTTTCAGAATATATATTAGCTTATTTTTAACATTGTGATCCTTTCTATTCTTTAGAAACAGAATGCATTGATTAAAGAATTACAATTTTATTTAAATCTTACGTAATTATTAAATAAATGTTTCTGGCTAGCTGCTTTCATTAATCTTTTTAATTGTGCAATAATTCTATTTCTTTGAAATCAAATTTCACTTTGGGCTCTGTTTGCCCCAACATTGCCATTCAGAGTGATCCATTAAGACTCAGATGTGTAACTGTGAGATTTCTTAACACTGGTTTAGACAGGTATTTGTGTGTCCTGGTCAGCCTTACTTTTTAATGAGTTGAAAGTTCTCAGGAATAAAGGGAAAAGTATGATATCTTCCCTTAATGAGATAAGAGGGGATTTACCTCTTTAATGGAGAAACAGAGGCAGCCTTTATTTTGGGGGGCTCCAAAATCACTGCAGATGGTGACTGAAACCATGAAATAAAAAGATGCTTACTCCTTGGAAGAAAAGTAATGACCAACTTAGACTGCATATTAAAAAGCAGAGACATACAGAGTGAAGTAAGCCAGAAAGATAAAGACCATTACAGTATACTAACGCCTATATATGGAATTTAAAAAGATGGTAATGATAACCCTATATGCAAAACAGAAAAAGAGACACAGATGTACTGAACAGACTTTGGGACTCTGTGGGAGAAGGCGAGGGTGGGATGTTCAGAGAGAATAGCACTGAAATAAGCATACTATCAAGGGCGAAACAGACCACCAGCCCAGGTTGGATGCGTGAGACAAGTGCTCAGGGCTGGTGCACTGGGAAGACCCAGAGGGATGGGATGGGGAGGGAGGCAGGAGGGGGGATCGGGATGGGGAACACATGTAAATCCATGGCTGATTCATGTCAATGTATGGCAAAAACCACTACAATATTGTAAGGTAATTAGCCTCCAACTAATAAAAATAAATGGGAAAAAAAATGTGTTACAGAGAAAAAATAAAAATAAAAATCGGAGACATTACTTTGCCAACAAAGGCCCATCTATTCAAGGCTATGGTTTTTCCACTAGTCACGTATGGATGTGAGTTAAACTATAAAGAAAGCTAAGCTCAGAAGAATTGATGCTTTTGAACTGTGGTGTTGGAGAAGACTCTTGAGAGTCCCTTGGACAGCAAGGAGATCCAACCAGTCCATCCTAGAGGAAATCAGTCCTGAATGTTCATTGGAAGGACTGATGTTGAAGCTGAAACTCCAATAATTTGGCCACCTGATGCAAAGAGCTGACTCATGTGAAAAGACCTGATGCTGGGAAAGATTGAAGGCGAGAGGAGAAAGGGATGACAGAGGATGAGATGGTTGGATGGCATCACCAGCTCAATGGACATGAATTTAGTAAACTCCGGGAGTTGGTGATGGACAGGGAGGCCTGGCATGCTGCAGTTCATGGGGTCGCAAAGAGTCAGACACGACTGAGTGACTGAACTGAACTGAACTGAACTGAACTGAACCACTTCAATGGATGTTCATTCAGGGCTTGGTGGGATCCCCATGTCTTTTGGAAATTTTAATCCCAATGGAGTCAGTTTTTTTTTTTTTAAGTGGATGAAGTGAATCTTTTCTTATCCCTCCTTGTTCTCAAGAATTCTCAACTTCCTACTTTTGGATGACCTTTGATTTGACAAGGGTTTCTACTGAGGAATTTTCCAGTTTCTGTGTCTGTGTATGTATGCACACATCCATGTCTTAGCACTCATCCTTGGAAACAAAAGAAAATTGGTCTCTTAAATATTTCCTTTGACTTCTGCCTTCCTGTCTTCCTATTGCTACAATGACTGGGGCTCTGACTCACTAAGAAAAATCTGTACTCTGGAATTATTGACAAATGACTCTTCAGGGGCATTGATGTTCTTTCATTTACTGAAATGCCCAGTTCTCCAGTTCAGAAGGAAGTACCTAGTTACGAGAAAAGAGGACCTAAATTTTTATATACAATAGAAAAGATCTGCACACAGAGGGGCATTCACTTTTAACAGGGGCTCCTGGACCCAGAAATGAAGCCCTATGCTAAAAAGAATAAGACATTTATAAATTGCTCCAGTCACATGTTTTTTCTTAGTAAGAGGCTGAAGAAGGTATCTTGAAATCTCTTCAGTAACTGGTTCTGGGAAAACTGGAGAGTTACACGCAAGAGAATGAGAACTGAATATTTCCACGCACTCTATAAGAAAGTAAACTCAAAATAGATTAAATATAATCTATTTAAATATGTTTTAATATTTTTAATTAAATATAAATAGAAATAAAAATTTATTTATATTAAATATATTATTATATTTTAAATATAATTAAAATATATCTAAATTAAATTTAAATATTTTGAGTTAAATCTAAATATAAGTCCTGCAACCATAAAACTCATAGAAGAAAACACACTTAGATCACTGACCTAAATCATAGTAATATTTTTTTTTATTTATCTCTTAAGGCAAAGGAATAAAAGTAGAAATAAACAAATAGGATTGAATTAAACTTAAAAGCATTTGCACAGTTAGTGAAAGAAATATTTGACAAAATGAAGATAACCTACTGAATGGGAGAAAAAATTGCAACCAAAATAAATAATACTGGGTTAAAGATCATATGGACCACAGCCTTGTTTAACTCAATGAAACTATACCCAAGACGGGTCATGGTGGAGAGCTCCAACAGAATGTGGTCCACTGGAGAAGGGAATGGCAAACTATTTCAGCATTCTTACCTTGAGAACTCCATGAACAGTATGAACAGGTAAAAAGATAGGACACTGAAAGATGAACTCCCCAGGTCGATAGGTGCCCAATATGCTATTGGAGATCAGTGAAGAAATAGCTCCAGAAAGAATGAAGAGACATAGCAAAAGCAAAAACAACACTCAGTTGTGGATGTGACAGGTGATGGAAGTAAAGTCTGATGCTGTAAAGAGCAGTATTGCATAGGAACCTGGAATGTTAGGTCCATGAATCAAGGCAAATTGGAAGTGGTCAAACAGGAGATGGCAAGAGTGAACATAGACACTTTAAGAATCAGTGAACTAAAATGGACTGGAATGGGTGAATTTAACTCAGATAACCATTATATCTACTACTGTGGGCAAGAATCCCTTAGAAGAAATGGAGTAGCCACCATAGTCAACAAAAGAGTCCAAAATGCAGTACTTGGATGCAATCTCAAAAACGACAGAATGATCTCTGTTCACTTCCAAGGCAAACCATTCAGTATCACAGTAATCCAGGTCTATGCCCCAAAGAGTAATGCTGAAGAAGCTGCAGTTGAATGGTTCTATGGAGATCTACAAGACCTTCTAGAACTAACGCCCAAAAAGGATGTCTTTTTCATTATAGGGGACTGGAGTGAAAACGTAGGAAGTCAAGAGATACCTTGAACAACAGGCAAATTTGGCCTTGACGTACAAAACAAAGCAGGTCAAAGATTAACAAAGTTTTGCCAAGAGAACACACTGGTCATAGCAAACACCCTCTTTCAACAACACAAGAGAAGACTCTACACATGGACATCACCAGATGGTCAATACCAAAATCAGATTGAATATATATATTCTTTGCAGCCAAAGATGGAGAAGCATCATATCATCAGCAAAGACAAAACTGGGAGCTGACTGTGGCTCATCATGAATTCCTTATTGCCAAATTCAGACTTAAATTGAAGAAAGTAGTGAAAACCACTAGACCATTCAGGCATGACCTAAATCAAATCCCTTACAATTATACAGTGGAAGTGACGAACAGATTCAAGGGATTAGATCTGATAGAGTGCCTGAAGAACTATGGATGGAGGTTCATGACATTGTATAGGAGGCAGTGATCAAGACCATCCCCAAGAAAAAGAAATGCAAAAAAGCAAAATGGTTATCTGAGGAGGTCTTACAAATAGCTGAGAAAAGAAGAGAAACAAAAGGCAAAGGAGAAAAGGAAAGATACATTCATTTGGCTGCAGAGTTCCAAAGAATAGCAAAGAGGGATAAGAAAACCCTCCTCAGTGATCAATGCAAAGAAATGGAAGAAAACAATAGAATGGGAAAGACTAGAAATCTCTTCAAGAAAATTAGAGATACCAAGGGAACACTTCATGCAAAGATGGACACATGCAAATAAAGGACAAAAATGGTATGGACCTAACAGAAGCAGACAATATTAAGAAGTGACAAGAATACCCAGAAGAATTATACAAAAAAGGTCTTCATGACCCAGCTAGCCATGGTGGTGTGATCCTTCACCTAGAGCCAAACATTCTGGAATGCAAAGTCAAGTGGGCATTAGGAAGCATCACTACGAACAAAGCTAGTGGAGGTGATGGAATCCCAGTTGAGCTATTTCAAATCCTGAAAGATGATGCTGTTAAAGTGCTGCACCCAATAAGCCAACAAATTTGGAAAACCCAGCAGCGGCCACAGGACTGTAAAAGGTCAGTTTTCATTCCAATCCCAAAGAAAGACAATCCCAAAGAATATTCAAACTACCACACAATTGCACTCATCTCACACATTAGTAAAGTAATGCTCAAAATTCTCTAAGTCAGGCTTCAACAGTACGTGAATTGTGAATTTCCAGGTGTTCAAGTTGGATTTAAAACAGGCAGAGGAAGCAGAGATAAAATTGCCAACATCCACTGGATCATTGCCGGGGTCCAGCCCCAGCAGGATCCAGCAGAACCCTCAGGATGAATGGCGTCGGCGAATGAGAGAGAGAGAGAGACCAGACCAGGATATGCGGCAGAGTCTGGCAGTTGCTTTATTTTTCACCATCGCATTTATACCCTAAGTTGGTACATTTCTAAGGGGCAGATAATACAGACTTAGTTTAACATTACATCAGCTTGTCCTTCACGAAACCAGGTATTCTCCGTATATTTTTTGTTTACGAGAGTCTTTTCCCATAGATTTTTTGTACATTATCTTCTGGCTTTGAGGTTAGCAGAAAACAGAAAATTGGCAGTCTCATGGTACAGCAAGTTGTAACATAATAGAAATACAATCCTGTTAACATAAAAGTCAGTCTTTTTGCAGAAATTCTCAGCTAAATTTATCTAAAAAATTTAACACACAAAGACTCTGTGGCTCTGGAGAGGCAGCCCCTGTTTAGCACTCCTGGTTAAAACTAACAATTATCTTATTGTTTTTACACTAGGGCTAAACTCTTATTTTACTATATCTTTAACTATATTAACAATAGTGTCCACTGCACAACCTCAACACATTAACATCAATCAAACGTTGATCCAATAACCACTTTTAAAACAATATTTTTTGTATTCTCTAATAGGGCTTCCTCACCCCCCAAAGGGCTCTGTGCCTATTAGGGCCTTTCTTATGGTTAATCTCTATGTATAACATCTTTTGGCTTTTCAGGCCTGTTGACAATTTATGGCTTGCACTTGGTGCAACTTTAAGCAACTTCAGTAGCCGACCCTGTCTTTTTTGTGGTTAATCTACTTTCTTTCTATTAGGTGTCATCCCCAAGGGAACTAGATAGGATTACATTTTCACAGAACAGAAATGTAAAGGATTGCAAAAACAGCAGATATGGCACAAAACAGGCTCTTAGTCCAAAAGTTAATTACCTGCAAGAAGTCACCAGCTAATCTCTATCTAAACTATTTTCTATTAGGCACATATGTGGCTATAATATTTGTGGGGCTTTTTTCACCCCACAGAGGGACCTATGCTTCATAGTTTCTTTTGTTAGTATACTGTGCCTAGGACGTTTAGAACAATCATGAGCATTTTGTGCAATGAGAGCACATATTTATCAAACAAGCCAGAATGCCAGCAAAAGGGTTTGAATTGAAGCATTTCTTTCATCCCTGGCCCCTTCATAGGGTACCAGCGTCCATGAGATTTATTAATTAGGGTTTTAAGTTGGTCCTCATTCAGTGAAAGAGGAGCAGGAGAGCTCTCGGCAGGCAACACAAGAATCTGCAGCAGGGCAAACAAGAACAACAGCAGAAAAGGGGGGAGGATACAGGGTGGGGTAGAGGCCGGGGCCAACCTGGAGGGTCCCGTGTCCTAGACGGCCTTGCCTGTCAGGTTTTTCCCTCGTGACCTCGTCATGAACGGGGTCCCGGACGGCCTTGCCTGCCCGGTATTTTCTTCATGACCTCGTCACGGGTGGGACCTCCCATAACGGCTCCCAGCAGATCATTGAAAAAGCAAGAGAGTTCCAGAAAAAAAATCTATTTCTGCTTTATTGACTATGCCAAAGCCTTTGACTGTGTGGACCACAACAAACTGGAAAATTCTGAAAGAGATGGGAATACCAGACCACCTGACCAGCCTTTTGAGAGATCTATAGGCAGGTCAGAAAGCAACAGTTAGAACTGGACATGGAACAACAGACTAATTCCAAATAGGAAAAGGAGTATGTCAAGGCTGTATATTGTCACCCTGATTATTTAACTTATATGCAGAGTACATTGTGTGAAATGCCAGGCTGGATGAACCACAAGCTGGAATCAAGATTGCCGGGAGAAGTATCAATAACCTCAGATATGCAGATGACACCACCTTATGGCAGAAAGTGAAGAACTGAAAATCTTGTTGATGAAAATGAAAGAGGAGAGTGGAAAAGTTGGCTTTAAACTCAACATTCAGAAAACTAAGATCATGGCATCAGATCCCATCACTTCATGGCAAATAGATGGAGAAACAGTGGCTGACTTTATTTTTCTGGGCTCCAAAATCACTGCAGATGGGTGATTGCAGCCATGAAATTAAAAGACACTTACTCCTTGGAAGGAAAGTTATGACTAACCTAGACAGCATATTAAAAAGTAGAGACATTACTTTGTCAACAAAGGTCCATCTAGTCAAGGCTATGGTTTTTCCAGTAGTCATGTATGGATGTGAGAGTTGGACTATAAAGAAAGCTAAACGCAGAAGAATTGATGCTTTTGAACTGTGGTGTTGGAGAAGACTCTTGAGAATCCCTTGGACTGCAAAGAGATCAACCCAGTCAATCCTAAAGGAAACTAGTCTTGAATATTCATTGGAAGAACTGATGTTGAAGCTGAAACTCCAATATTTTGGCCACCTGATGTGAAGAGCTAACTCATTTGAAAAGACTCTGATGCTGGGAAAGACGAGGGAAGGAGGAGAAGGGGGTGACAGAGGATGAGATGTTTGGATGGCATCACTGACTCGATGGACATGAGTTTGAGTAAGTTCTGGGAATTTTGATGGATCTTGAAGCCTGGAGTGCTGCAGTCCATGGGGTCACAAAGAGTTGGACACAACTGAGCAACTGACTGAACTGAACTGAATGTTCAAAATTTTTAAACAGTTCATGCAACTCAATATCACACACACAACAAAAACCCAAAAAATAACACTCTTTGACTCACGTCTTTTGAAATTGCTGTTGATCTGTGTCATTATCATTATTATTATAGTTTGTCTCTGTGAAGAAAAAACACAGAATTTTTTCTTCACTGTATTAGTCAGGGTACTTCAGAGAAGCAGAATATCTATCTATATATCTATCTATCTTCATCATAAATATTTATTTGAAAGTGCTTAATTATAAGGAATTGGCTCATATAATTATAGACTTTGAGAAATTCCAGTCCTGCCATCTGCAGACTGGAAATCTATGAACTCAGTCCAAGTCTGATGCTTGGGGCCACAGTACAGTCTAGTCTGAAGACCATAGAAGAGCTTCATCTCAGCTCAAGCATGCAGGCAGGAACAGGAAGAGCAAATTCTTCCTTCTTCCACATGTTTGTTCTTTTCAGGTCCCTCAACAAATTGAATGATGATGCTCACCCACCCTGGGAAAGGCAGACTACTGAGTCCACAGATCTAATTCTAATCTCACCTGAAAATGACACCCACACAGATGCACCCAGAAACGATGTCTGACACAAATGACCCGTCAGTGTTAACACACAAAATTAACCATCAAACTAATTTTCCTGCTTCATTTTTAAGACTCTAAGGATTATATGATAAACAACATTAGATGACATTGCCCAACAAATAACCCTCCTATAGTGCCCTCTTTTTCAACCTATTTAGGAAAAGTGTCATTTTGGCCATATAGCATCCAGCTTCTGAATGTCAGTGTCAATGAACTACTGCTCTCTGATCGCCCCTCTGACTCACCACCTGAGTGATTTCAGATTGTTGAGCCATTTCCTCCAACATGACCTAATAAGACAGACTGTCCACATTCACTTATTTCAGCTGGTGGACACAGGTCAGGGGAGAGCGTGCTAGTGTTATTGCCTCAAGGGAGCCCTCAGTGTGGGTCTTCACTGGGGAAAAGGGGGTACTTCCTCCTCCTGACAGCTCCTTAATATGGAACAAGACATGGTGAGTGTCTGAAATTGCATTGGGATCGGGATGGGGAATACATGTAACTCCATGGCTGATTCATGTCAATGTATGACAAAACCCACTGAAATGTTGTGAAGTAATTAGCCTCCAACTAATAAAGAAAAAAAAAAAATTAAAAAAAGAAAAAAAATGAAGAGACTTGAGAACAGCTTCTAGGAGGAGCTGAGAAAAGAATAAAATGTACTCACTGACCCACCAGGCTCAGGAATAAAAGCCTTGTTTCCTCACAGTGTCCTAGGTGGACGCCTCTTACTGGTCTATAGTTTCTCTCCTCCTTTCTCGCCCATGCTCCACCCTCTAGAATTTAGCTTTCATTTTCACTTATCATCTATTAGAGATCTTAGTGGAGGTCAGGCGCTTGTGTGATGAGTGAATCCTGAGCACATCTGCCCATTGCCAGTCTTCACTTCTTTCCAAGGAATCACAACTTCCGCATTAGGATGTGAGGGTTGCTGAGTGGTTTGTGGAGGGAAGAGTTTGAGAGGCACACAGAAGAAAAAACGAAATCTGCTTGGGTGAGTTTCACTTGTTGTCTGGAAGCTATTCTAAAAGAGGAAATGACCCAGCCTGCAGGCTTCCTAGTTACAGTGCTCACTGAAGATCAGTCTGTGGGAGGCCTTACAATAGGGATGTTGGAAGAAGAAAAAGGCTTTGTTTGTTCCTCGAAGGGACTGTATTTCTCTAGCCTGAATCTACCCATATCACCTTCCTATTTTGTAAGTTTGAATCGCACATGCAGAGAACAGCCAGAATCTTTGATTTTTCAGAGGTAGAAAGACCTTCCCTCAAAAACAGGTCAAAGGCCAAGGTGGTTTTCCAGTTCTGATGTTTTAATTTCTAACTGTAAAAATGCAATATTTCTGCATGGCTGTGTAGAAAATTTCTTCATCACTTTGGTCAGCCTGTGCTCAGGAGTCTGACGGTGTGCCAGCTGGTTGGCCCTGCAGTCTGTTATGTATTCATTCATCCAAACACAGGGAACTGCTGCAGTTCCTTACATCACTAACCTGCTCCTCCTCCTCCTTGAGGAGGATCTGCCACCCATAACTAGCTCAGCTGAGAGACCAGTGGCAAGAGGAGCACGTGGCAATAATTTCCAGAAGTGGCATCAGGAAATATCCAACTTTTAGTGACAATGACATCTAACTTTTAATATTAAAAAGTTGATTAATGCACTTGATTGGTGTTAATGATATTAAAAAGATGTCTGAGAAGTATCATAAGACCATGAGGAAAATAAGTTAGAGAAGTCTCTGTCGTTCCTTCCCTCCTCCTTCTTATAGAAGTTCCATCTTAATCCCCATTTCCCAGGCATGGAACACAAGTCAAGTCTCATCTCACCATGACTTCTCAGCTTATGACCAAATCTTATTTCTCCCACATTGACTTTGGGAATTATCATCTCTACTACATATTACTTGTCGCTCTCTCAGCTATAGTCAGTGCTAAACTCTTGTCTTCTGAGCTAACACAGTTCACCTCTGTCAGGCCAAAAACTACAGAATTTTAGAATTGATTTTTTAGTTTACTGTTTCAGGTTTTATTTTGCTAGTATCACAATGAGCTTATGTTGTATAATAATAGATGACTGCCTGGGAAATAAAACAAAGCAAAATTTCATTTGCCAAGTCTACTTAGGAAAAGTGACCCCTTTCCATATAACATCCATAATTTGTGGCTTTATCCCACTTAGAGAAACAGTTTTACTGGAATCACAAAAGAAGAAAGCTCTATATATAAATTTACTTATAGAACCTTTGCATAATTATTTTCTTTTTATGTCCTTTTTGCTTATCCATAGCTGTTTCTTCTGAGGTATTTTAACTCTGTGCTAAGATGTGAGAAAAGCAACATGTAAGATTCAGTCACCTGACACCATGGCTGTCAAGTGGCCTAAAGTTTTATCAGGCAAATGCCATCATGTTCCTACATCTGTCTCTCTGAATGCATTGGAGCCCTGGGGTCATTGCTTAGGGAGAAGTCGGGGGGTGGGTTCAGCCTTCATGGATAGAGACTAGTTCCTTCCATGTCAGTTGTGCTGCATCAACTTTGATGTATTAGCTCTTTGGAACCCTGAAGGGAATATAGATTCTGCAGTCTCATGGCTGAATGTTTGCTCTGTATCTCCTGTCTCTACACGCTCTTGGTGCATCTCAAAATTGGTTGGATCTTGAATAGAAGAGAAATAGTTGGAGGCTCTATTACCATTTGGAACCCAGCTTGAGTCATCAATTGATATAATGTCCACCTCTGACCTTGTTCTTTATCAGAGCCTGATTGGATCATAGTCTGCAGCCATGGGCAAACTGCATATAGCTTCTGAGCTATTTGGGTATCTATATCTTTAACTGGATAGCATTTCTGCTTCACTTTCAGCCTCATTCTTTATTTGGTTTCCTTCATGTAGGATGAACATGGCACAAATGGAATTTCAATAGGTCTCAATTTATCTCTAGCTTTTATGAGTTCTACATTCCTTGGGCAGAGCAAAGGGAAACTTATTAGCTGTTTCATACTGGAGCTCTTTCTTTTACCATCAAACTTTGGCAACCATCAAGATATGGAATATCATCTGAGATGTTCCCTTTCCTCATCTATTGTTTCATAGCCCCATTTACTTGAAGTCCCGACAAAACTTCTGAGACTAGACCATGGCCAGAGGGCCATAGTGATTCTAGATTGAAGAGTGAGCATCACTGTGTTACCACTTTGTGATGCCCCCTCTGACTGACCACCAGCAGTGGTTTCCAGTGTGGATCACAAATCCCACCTACACAATCTCACAAAACATAAGCCACTGAAAGTTTGCTGTTATGAGCCGAGAACGAAGCAGGATTCTTGGACTCCGAAGGAGAGAAATTCAGTCCGGGGCCAGTGATGTGGCTTGATTGTTCAGAGCTTTGTGTATAATAAAGTTTTATTGAAATATGAAAGAGAGAAAGCTTCTGACATAGACATCAGAAGGGGACAGAAAGAATGCCCCCTTGCTAGTCTTAGAGGGAGTTATATAACTATTAGAAGCTGATAATTAGAGAAAGGAAATGCCTCAAAACTGAGAGAGTTTCACCAGAGCTCTCACCCACAACTTGCATTGTGAGCTAGCATTGACACAACGTGAGTCATCCTTGGCCATAAAACTAATGACATGAATCTTGAAGAAAGGCAGATTTCCAAGCAAATGCATAGTTCATTCAGTCAGTTCAGTTCAGTTGCTCAGTCGTGTCTGACTCTTTGCAACCCCATGGACTGCAGCACGCCAGGCTTCCCTGTCCATCACCAACTCCCAGAGCTTGCTCAAACTCATGTCCATTGAGTTGGTGATGCCATCCAACCATTTCATCCCCTTCTTCTCCCGCCTTCAATCTTTCCCAGCATCAGGGTCTTTTCCAATGAACATAGATTATTAACATAGCTTAAGAAAGACATTTACATGAGAAAAATGCATTGGTTAGCTCAAGGTTTGAGATAAGGTTAAGTTCAGAGGGAACCAGGTATCACCATGACAGCACAGGATTAGAAGAGAAAAGAAAAACAACAACAACAACAACAAAGCCTGCCATTGAAGTTTTATTTCCTCCTGCTGCTTGAGGACCTCTGGCCTCCCTATCAAGGCTATTAACACTCTCACCACCAGGGGCGCTAAGCTTAGCTGGAGGTATCAGGACAGGAGACACAACACTGGGCCTAAGCGCCTCAGGTGAGCTCTCAGAGATGATCATTACGGGAGGTGCAGTATCCCCATCATCTCAACTTTGTAAGGAACCACATAGATGGATGTGTGTGAACCCACCACAGGTGAGATAAGCCCAGTGAATTGATTACCTTGTAAAAAGACCACGAGCACCAGTTTTCAGGTAACTAAAAGAGACATATTTGATGATGAGAGTCACAATCTCCTTGTGAAAAATGAGGTATATTCTAACCAACTGTGTTTGTTTAAGAACTATATAATGCCTTCCGAGTCCCAAATGCAGTTTATATCAGACTAATTGTGTTATCCATAATGTGTTCTTGAAAGGCTGCAGAACTTCTACTCAGTTGTAATCCAATAGGTTTCCCAGAAAACAACACACACACACACACACACACACACACACACACACACTCTCTCTCTCTCTCTCACAGAGACTTAGGAGAATTGTAGCCAGTATTATCTTTATAGCAAGAAAGAGCCCAGCCCTGATGTTAACCATGTTAATACATATCTAATCTAAAACAGCATCCTGCCTCTTTATCGCTCACTCTCACATGCTGCCCTGCATTCCCCTCATCACACTGTTCTCAAACTATCATCATCTCTCGCCTGAGCAGCTGCATCTTACCTGATCTTCCCCATTCTGCCCTGGGTCCATCCAAGTCCTCACAGCCCAAGGGCCCACCTGGTCATGCCCCTAATCTTCTCTGACAGGAAAACATTGATAACTTCTCCTGACTCTTGGAGGTGGGTCTGCAAATGTTACAGATGCTAGGAAGTGTCATGATTAATGTCACTGCAGCCTCTTGTGATACCAGGGGCCTGGCACTTCTCTGCGCTCCTGTCAAACTGGCCTTTTGAAACCTATATAAGAGGCTGTGTCTTCAAGGAACAGGTCGTTTCCTACACCTAAAATGCTTATACTCTCTTTCCTTCCATGTTTCCTTCATCTTCTTTGAGTTTAGCCCTTGTGCTTTCAAGTTGGAATTCTTGGATAACCCTTTTTTTCATCCCTATATTTGATCTCTGATAAACATATATGTCTCTGTAGTGGTATCTTTATATCCGATCTTCTGTATCTATAAGACTGAATTTTTATTTACTACTACTTTCCAGGTGAATATCAAGTTTACAGTGGTCTAAATCACCTTTTTGAACTCATCTTACTGTGTATGGATATTAATCCAGTTGCCAGCACATAATTCTTCATTAACAATAATATTTTGAGATTTTTCTTCTCAAGGCTGACATTCATTTCATCTATGTTTATATGTTTTTATATATCTGACTTATGAGTCTATTTATACTAACTCCCTCCTCACCATCATACAGATACTTCTTTTAGACTCCTATCAATAGGAATATGTCTGGGCCAAAGAGAAATCAATATGTACACACTCAAGACTTTGTAGAACTATCCAGCTGGTTTGAATTTCTTCATTTCCACACACCCCCTCACATTGCTCTGAATATTAATTGGGTCCATGAAGTAACTTCTGTTTGTCTCAGATTAACTCAGTGGGGTAGGAGACAGGCCTCTGAAGGGGTGCTGTCAATATATTAGGTTCAACCCATTCAGTGTATTAAAGATGCATGATCTTTGTAAGTCACTGGCTCTATTTACTCATCTGATGAAGGATTTGCTCTTATCATATGTATAAACACATTGTAATATACTATGTCATGATAATATGGGAGGTCATTGCAAATGTCCAACAGTTAATGGCAGTGGTTACACATAAATACTTTAGTTAGAGCAGTTCTTTGTGATGAGAGAACATCAGGAAAGGGTTTACCAAAGCATTAGAGAGAGTCATATCGATATCAGGGGAAGTATTTCATACTTAGAGAAGAGTGGATATAAAATCCCAAAGACATTAAGTGATTTCAGCCTTTTGATACTGAAGATGCTTCTTGGGCATGGAAAAGAAAAACCAGGATGGATGGTGGGTCATACAAGTATCTTAGTAAAAAAAGCTTCAGGTCATATAATTTGTTAAGTAACATTAAATAATAAGAATCATTAAATTTACTGAGTTGATAGTAAAGCGTTAAATTATGAAATGTCCTTTTGACTTGGTAACCAAGTTCCTTTCCTTGTTTCTCTGTTTTCTTTTCTGTCCTTCAATAATTTGATCTTGGCCTGTACTTGATTTATAAGCAATTAGTACCATGTTTTTCTACCTTTCTTACTCTGTTCCCTTTTATCCTTCCCAATCCTGTAGCAATCTGTGAGCAAGAGAACCCACAGAAGTCAGGACAGGTAGGAGAAGGTGAGCAGGTGCTATGGCTTCAGAAAAATTGGTGAATCTACAGGAGGAGGTGACCTGCCCCATTTGCCTGGAGCTTCTAACAGAACCCCTGACCCTTGACTGTGGCCACAGTTTCTGCCAAATCTGCCTCACTGCAAACAGCAAGGAGTCCGTGGCTGGCCAAGAGGAGGAGAGAAAGTGCCCTGTGTGCAGAATCAGTTATGAATCTGGGAAACTGCGGCCTAATTGGCACCTGGCCAACATAGTGCAGAGGGTCAGGGAGGTCAAACTGAGCCTGGAGGATCAAGAGAAACATCTCTGTGTGCACCATGGAGAGAAACTCCTGCTCTTCTGTGAGGAGGATGGGAAAGTCATTTGCTGGCTTTGTGAGCGGTCCCAGAAGCACCGTGGTCACTCTACATTTCTCATAGAGGAGGTTGCCCAGGATTACCAGGTAAGAGACCACAATGGAGAGAAAACAGGGCAGAAAATTGTAGTTGATAAGAAATGTCTGCTTTACATTGGACTTTAATTACCTACTCACCATGAACCTGGGGTCTGTGATTTTTTTTCTTCCTATGCTCACCTTCTGATGTCTGAAGGACATAAATGTGCATTTTGACAATTACAAAGTAATAACCCTATACACAGACCCTTAGCCTTGTGCTAATACGTGGAGATTGGTGCCCAAGAGAAGCTTTCCTTACCTCTTTGAACAGGAGAAGTAACCAAGACACCAGGTAGATTGAAATGTAAGCTATTTCCTTGTTGCAGGATCAGGTTTCTTCTTAAACAACCAGTCTTCTCTAGGTGAGAGGGTGGTGACTTCCATCTCTTCAGTCTTATAGAACACATTCGCCACCTCAGGTCTTCTTCCAAGTCATAGAGTCTAATTGCTGTTCTCAGTTTCTGTGAAGCATATTCTCTTTGGAAATCAGGCTCATTTCTCCTCCATTTATCCTCTATAGTGATGCTGAGAAAGTCCATAGCTTGACTCTGATGTGATTCTTTTCTCAACAGAAGAAACTCCAGGCAGCTCTGAAGAGGCTGAAGCAGGAGCAGCAGGAAGCTAAGGCATTGGAATCTGACTTCAGAGAAGAGATTGCTGCCTGGAAGGTAGGAGGAGACACTTCCTGAAGTAGTTAGACAGATATCTGGGCAGGACCTTAGGTTGATCACAAGGAGCTACCTTCCTATCTGTTCCCAGACAGTTAAGTCATTTGACTAGTCCTTTTCTTCACCATTTCCCTGATAAGGGTGGGTGCTGAAAAGTGAACATAGAGCAAAAGAACACAGATATTGGAAGGGAGGTATTCTTTTAGAGGGATTCTCTAGTGGGGATGACTAGGGAATTTCGTGTTCCATTCTTGACATATTCATTAGCCTTTGACTTTTCTGACAAAGACATCTGACAATGGCTCATGGCTCTGTCCTCAATGTTCACCTTTTTGACAGAGGTTGGTTGGTGGGGGTCAGAAGCAATGCAGGGAGGCAAGAGAATTCTGAATAAATGTGTGAAGGCTGAGCCACACCCATGGAATCCTTTTGGCTCTTGGTTGTCCTCAACAATGCAGACTTGGAGGCATTATTTTGAAATGTGATAGAGAGGAAAAAAAAGAAAATAGCAAAGTCAGCTTCTCCAAAAATTGTTTTCTTCCTCTCTCTCTCGTTACTGAAGAATCAAACACAACATGAGAGACAAAATGTCGAGGCAGAGTTTAAAAAACTGAGAGCAATCCTGGACAGTGAGGAGAGGAAGGAACTACAGAAGCTGAAGGCTGAGCAGACAGCTATTCTGTGTACCATGGCAAACTCTGAGAATGAGCTGGTCCAGCAGAGCCAGTTGGTGAGAAGTCTCATCTCAGATATAGAGCACCGTTTGCAGGGGTCAACAGTGCAAATGCTGCAGGTAAGACTTGGGAAGAAGCCCTAGCATCTGAGACATGAGGAAAATGAAGGCAAGGTTTCCATCACTTCAAGTTGCTGGGCTCTTTCTGGTGCTGTCACTGCCCCCGCACCCTTCACTCCTTGTAACCATAAGTTTGTTCTCTAAGTCTGTAATGAGTCTGCTTCTGTTTTGTAAATAAGTTCATTTGTATCATTTTGAAGAGATTCTGCATGTAAATGATAGCCTATAATATACACTATATTGTATGTCTGACTTCATTCAGTATGACAATCTCTAGTTCCATCCATGTTGCTGCAAATGGCATTGTTTCATTCTTTTTAATGGCTAATATTCCATTGTACATATGTATCACCTGTTCTTTATTCATTCCTCGATTGATGGACATTTAAGTTGTTTCCATGTCTTGACTATTGTAAATAGCACTGCAAAGAACACTGGGGTATGTATCCTTTCAGATCATGTTTTTCTCCAGACATATCCCTAGGAGTGGCCTTGCAGGATCACATGGTAGCTCTATTTTCAGTTTCTTAAGGAATCTCTATTGGCCTCACTCATTTACGTTCCCATCAACTGTGTAGAAGGGTTCCCTTCTCTCCACTCAGTCTCCAACATTTATTGTTTGTGGGTTTTTAGATACTGGCCTTTCTAACTGGTGTGAGGTGATTTGTGTTTCTCTAACAATTTTGATTTGCATTTCTCTCATAATTAGTGATGTTGAACATCTTTTCGAATACCTCTTGGCTATCTATATGTCTTCTTTGGAGAAATGTCTATTTAGGTCTTCTGCCTGTTTTTTGATTTGGTTATTTATCTTGATGATATAAACTTCCCTGGTGGCTCAGACGGTAAAGCGTCTGCCTACAATGCGGGAGACTTGGCTTTGATCCCTGGGTTGGGAAGATCCTCTGGAGAAGAAAATGGCAACCCACTCCAGTACTCTTGCCTGGAAAATCCCATGGATGGAGGAGCGTGGTAGGCTATAGTCCATGGGGTCACATGATATTAAGCTACATGAACTCTTTGTAAATTTGGAGACAAATCCCTTATAATTCACATCATTTACAAATATTTTCTTCTAATCTGTGGCTTGTCTTTTCATTTTATTTAAAAGTTTTGAATTTGATTATGTTCCATTTATTTATTTTTGTTTTTATTTCCAGTACTCTGGGAGATAGATCCAAAAAACATGTTGCTGTGATTTTTGCCAGAGAGTGTTCTGCCGATGTTTTCCTCTAAGTGTTTTATAGTGTTTCATCTCATATGTACATCCTTAATACATTTTGAGTTTATTTTTGTGTGTGGTGTTAAGAAGTGTTTTAATTTCATTTTTACATGTAGTTGTCCAGTTTCCCCAGTTTGGTGGTTTCCCTTCCTCTGCAATTTTTTGGAACAGCTTCAGAAGAATTGTTGATAGCTTTTCCCCATGATAGAATTCACATGTGAGCACACCTGGTCCCGGACTTTCACGCTTTGGATTTTTTTCAGTCACAGTTTCAATACTTGTGACCGGTCTGCTCATCTTTTCTATTTCTTTCTGGTTAAGTCTTGTGAGATACCTTTCTAAGAATTCGTCCATTTCTTTGAGGTGGTCCATTTTATTGGCATATAGCTCCCTGTAGTAACCTCTTATGATTCTTTGTATTTCTGTGGTATTAGTCTGGCTAAAGGTTTATCAATTTTATTTATCTTTTCAAAGAACCAGCTTTTAGTTTTATTGATCTTTGCTATTGTTTTCTTTGCCTCGACTTCATTTATTTCTGCTCTGACCTTTACGATTTCTTTCTTTCTACTAACTTTAGGTTTTGTTTGTTCTTTTCCTAGTTCCTTTAAGCATAAGGCTAGGTTGTACATTTGAGAATTTTCTTGTTTCCTGATGTACGATTGCATTGCTATAAACTTCTTTCTTAGAACTTCTTTTGCTGAATCCTGTAGGTTTTGGATCATTATTGTGCTTTTATTTTCATTAGTCTCTGGGTACTGTTTTATTTCCTCTTTGATTTCTTCAGTGGTCCCATTGGTTGTTTAGTAGCATATTGCTTAACCTCCACATATTTTTGTTTTTTGCGTTTTTTTTCCCTTATAGTTTATTTCTAGTCTCATAGCATTGTGGTTGGAAAAGATGCTTGATATGATTTCAATTTTCTTGAATTTATTGAGGCTCACTTTGTGGCACAATATGTGATCAATCCTGAAGAATGTTTCATGTGCACTTGAGAAGAATGTGTATTTTGCTGTTTAGATGGAATGCTCTATAAATATCAATTAAGTCCATTGGCCTAATGTGTGATTTAAAACCTGTGTTTCCTTGTTGATTTTCTGCCTGAATGATCTGTCCATTGATGAAAGAGGGGTGTTAACGTCCCCTGCTATTATTGTGATAACTGTCAGTTTCTCCCTTGTTGGCTATTAGTATTTGCCTTATATATTGAGGTGTTCCTATGTTGGGTGAATGTATTTTTAAAATTGTAATATAAACTTCTTGAATTGATCCCTTGATCATTATGTAGTGTCTTCCTTTATCTCTTATAACAATATTTATTTTAACATCTATTTGTCTAACATGAGTATTACTACTACAACTTTTTTTTTTCAATTTCCATTTCCATGGAATACATTTTTCCATAAACTGAGAGGTTCCAGATGTAGTAGCTGGGTTTAGAAAAGGCAGAGGAACCAGAAATCAAATTGCCAACATTCACTGGATTATAGAGAAAAAGACAGAATTCCAGAAAAACATTTACTTCTGCTTCATTGACTGTGCTAAAGCCTTTGGCTCTGTGGATCACAACAAACTTTGAAAAAATCTTAATGATATGGAATACCAGACTACCTTACCTGCCTCCTAAGAAACCTGTATGCAAGTCAAGAAGTTATAGTTAGTACTAGACATGTAAAAACAAACTGGTTCAAAAATGGGAACGGAGTACATCAAGGCTGTATATTGTCACCCTGCTTATTCAACTTACAAGCAGAGTACATCATGCAAAATGTTGGGCTGTATCACTCACAAGCTAGAATCAAGATTGCTGAGAGAAATATCAACAACCTCAGATATGCAGATGATACCACTCTAAAGCAGAAAGTGAAGAGTAACTAAAGATCCTCTTGATGAAGGTGAAAGAGTAGAGTGAAAAAGTTGGCTTGAAACTCAACATTGAAAAAACTAAGATCATCACATCCAGCTCATCATCACTTCCTGGCAAATAAAAGGGGAAAAACAGAAGCAGTAACAGATTTCATTTTAATGGGCTCCAAAATCATTGTGACTGAAGTCATGAAATTAAAAGACACTTATTCCTTGGAAGGAAAGCTATGACAAACTTAGGCAGTGTATTAAAAAGCAGAGACATCACTTTGCCAATAAAGGTCCTTAGGGTCAAAGGTATGGTTTTTCCAGTAGTCATGTACAGATGTGAGAGCTTGACCATAAAGAAGACTGAGTGCTGAGGAATTGATGCTTTTGAATTGTGGTGCTGGAGAAGACTCTTGAGAGTCCCCTGGACTGCAAGGAGATCAAACCAGTCAGTCATATAGGAAATCAGCCCTGAATATTCATTGGAAGGACTGATGTTGAAGCTGAAGCCCCAGTATTTTGGCCACCTGATGCAAAGAGCCAACTCAATGGGAAAGACCCTGATGCTGGGAAAGATTGAAGGCAAAGTGAGAAGGGGAGTCACAGAGGATGAGATGGTTAGGTAACATCACTGACTTGGTGGACATGAATTTGAGCAAACTCTGGGAAATTGTGGAGGACAGAGGAGCTTGGCACACTGCAGTCCATGGGGTCCCAAAAAGTTGTACATCATTTAGCAACTGAATATCAACAACAATCTTTTTCCATCTCCTCACTTTCAGTCTGTATGTATCCCTAGATCTAAAGTGAGTTTCTTGTAGACAGCATATATATGGGTCTTGTTTTATATACATTCAGCCAGGTTATGCCTTTTGGTTGGAGAGTTTAATCTGTTTACATTTAAGGTAATTATTGATATGCAAGTTCCTATTGCCATTTTCTTAATTGGTTTTGTTCTTTTAGGTCTTTTTTCTTCCCTTCCTCTCTTATTCACTTCTCCTGTGGCTTGATGAACACTTTAGCATTGTGTTTGGCTTGCTTTTTCTTTTTTGTGTATATATCTTAGTTTTTGGTGTTTGCTGTTCTTGAGACGTTTTCATACAGCAGTATAAATATTTACAAGACTTTTCAGATTGCTGGTCTCTTTGCTGCCTAGACAAGTTCCTTTAGCATTTGTTTGAAAGCTGGTATGGTGATGCTCTTAGCTTCTGCTTTTCTGTGAAGCTCTTTACATTTCTGGCAAGAGTATATGCTGGGTAGAGTGTTTTTGGTTGTAAGTCCTTTAAATATATTGTGCTATTTCCTACTAGCTTGCAGAGTTTCTGTTGAAAAATCAGCTGATAGCATTATGGGAATCACCTCATATGTTATTTGTCATTTTTCTATTGTTGCTTTTAATATTTTTTCTTGCTCTTAATTTTTGTTACTTTGATTACTATGTGCCTCAGCATATTCCTCCTTGTGTTTATCCTGCCTGGAACTCTCTTTGCTTCCTGGACTTCAGTGACAGTTTCCTTTCCCATATTAGGGAACTTTTCAGCAATTATCTCTTCAAATATTTTCTCAAATCCTTTCTTTCTCTCTTCTCTGTCTGGGACCCTTAAAATGCAAACATTTGTGCATTTAATGTTGTCCCAAAGGTTTCTTAGACACTCATTGTTTTTTGTTGTTGCTGTTTTTCTTTATCCTGTTCTGCAGCAGTGATTTCCACCACCCTGTCTTCCAGGTTGCTTATTCATTCTTCTGCCTCAGCTATTCTGCTATTGATTCCTTCTATTATAGCTTTCATTTCAGATAGTGTATTGTTCACCCTTGTTTGTTTTTTAGTTCTTCTAGGTCTTTGCTGAACATTTCTTGCATCTTCTTGATCCTTGCCTCCATTCTTTTTCCAAGATCCTGGATCATCCTCGCTATCATTATTCCGAATTCTTTTTCTGGAGCTTGCCTATCTCCATGTCACTTAGCTCTTTTCTGGGGTTTTATCTTGTTCCTTCATCTGGGCCATGTTCTTCTGTTTTATTTATTTATTTATTTATTTTTCTAACTTTCTCTGATTGTTGTTTCCATTCTATAAGCTGATGGATTGCAGTTCTTGCTTTTGCTGTCTGTCTTCTGGTGGATGAAGTTATCTAAGTGCTTTGTGCAAGCTTCCTTATAGGAGAGACTGGTGGTGGGTGGAACTGAGTCTTATCCCTCTTGTGGACAGGGCCAGGGATAATGGTGGCCCCAGGAGAGCTCACTCCAATGAGTGCCGGTGTCTTTGCCACAATGAAAAGCCATCCCATGCTTCTGCAGGAGGCCTAGCAAGTAGATCTCACCCAATCTCTTATGGGGTCACTGCTGGGGTCTAGCCTTGGCAGGATCCAGGGGGTACCCTCAGGATGAATGGCGTCGGCGAGAGAGAGAGAAGACACGTGAGACCAGCCTTGATAGGGCCAAGTCTGAGAGGGAGAGAGAGAGAAAGAGAGAGAGAGTGACCAGACAGGGGTGTTTGTAGCAGAGTCTGGCAGGGTCTGGCAGGGTTTGGCAGGATCTGGCAGGGTCTGGCAATGCTTTATTTTTTACTATAGCTTTTATACCCTGTTAGTACATTTCTAAGGGGAAGATAGTTTAACATTACATCAGCTTGGTCTTCATGAAACCAGGGTGTTTTCTGCATACTTCTTTGCTTATGAGGGTCTTGTACATTATCTTCTGGCCTAGGGGCCTATTAACATTTTATGCAAGTCAAGTGAATGTAAACCTATTTTCTGTTTCTGTGGTGACATTAACTAAAAGGTAGCAGTCTCATAGAGTAGAAGTATAACCTTGTTAACACAAAAATTAATCCTTCTGCAGAAGTTGTCAGTTGCGCCTATCTAAGAAGTTTACCCCACAATGACTCTGCAACTTTGGTGAGGCAGCTTCTACCTAGCACTCCTGGCTGACAATTAACAACCATCTCATTGTTACCACACTAGGGCTAAGCTCTTATTTTTTTAGATCTTTAACTATATTGACAATGGTTTCCATAACACAACCTTAGCACATTAAAAGCAAAAACACAGCAAGCAAACATCAACCCAATAACCACCTTAAGAATAATTTTTCTTATGTTTTCTAATAGGACTCCTTCACCCCTCAAAAAGGCTCTATGTCTATTAGGGCTTTTATATAATCAGGTTCTTTATGCTGTTTTATGATTAGGGTATTATAAGCAGTCATGCATATTAGTACCAGGGGCATAGAAACATTTGCCCAACAAACTAAAATACCAGCAAAGGAGTTTAAATTAAAACACTCCTTTCACCCTGGATAATCTCATAAAATACCACCACCCGAGAAGCTTATTGATTAAAGTTCTAAATTGATTCTTATTTGGAAAGAGATCAGGGAAGGCCTTCTGCCTGTGTCACAAAAATTAGGGAGTAGTCTATTGAAGCAAGCATCAGAAAGACAGATATCATCTTTAAGGTGAGCGCAGGGGGCAGGTATTCGAAATCCCTGAAAACCTGATCCACCTTGCCTGTCAGGTTTTCTCCTCATGACCTTGTCATGGGTGGGATCTCGTGAGCTGGCCTTTTCGAAACCCCTAAAACCTGATCCGCCTTGCCTGTCAGGGCAGGTTTTCTCCCTCATGGCCTTGTCATGGGTGGGATCTCGTGTGCCAACTCCCGGCAGGTCACTGCTTTCCTTCCTTTAGTCCTGGTGCATACAAGACTTTGTGCGTACACTCCAAGAGTGGAATTTGTTTCCCTCAGTCCTGTGGAATTTCTGTGATAAGGTTCCTTTGGCTTTCAAAGTCAGGTTCTCTGGTGACTTCTCCATTGCTGGACCCCAAGGCTGGGAAACCTGACTTGGGTTCAGAATTTTCACTTGTGTAGGATAACTTCTGTAATATATTTTTTTTTTCCAGTTTGTGGTTCGCCCACCTGTCGTGTATCAGATTTGATTTCATTGCAATAGTACTCCTCCTCCCATCTCACTGTGTTTTCTCTTTTGTCTTTGAATGTAGAGTATCTTTTTTGGCAGGTTCCAGCATTTTTTTGTCAATGGCTGTTCAGTAGTTGTGATTTTGGTGGTCTCTCAAGGATGGGGTAAGTACACATCCTTCTACTCCACCATCTTGAGACCAATCCCCTAGTAATAGTTTCTTAGGTCCATATATTGTTTTCTTTATTTGTATGTGTGTATATATTTGTGCACATGTGTGCATGGGGAGCTGCTGATTTAATTTACTATTCCTTTCTTAATTTCTTGAAGTGAAAATTTAGACCACTGATTTGAGACAAGCTTTTTTGATACAGTGTTTAATGGCAAAGTGCATTTAATTAACTAATTGTATTTCATACATTTTGATTGTTTTATTTTTGTTTTCATTCAGTTTGATTTGTTCTCAAATTTCCTTTTCATTTTTTTTAAAATTTTCTTTTTAAAATTTTGATTCTTTGTTAAACCTAGGGTATTTTAAAGTGTGTTGTAAATGAGAAAATGCTTGGTGATTTCTGAGTTTCACTTCTGAGGATTTCAAATTTAATCTTGTCAAAATCAAAGAACACACATCTTTATTATTGTAAATGTTTATGCTTATTGTTACTTTTTATGGACTAAAATATTGTATATCTAGAAAAATTTTTATTATGAATTTTAAAAGATTATGTGTTTCTTATTTATTGGGTAAAATGGGCTATAGACATCAGTTAGGTCTAGTTGGTTGGTAGCATTGTCCATGTCTTCTGTAAATTTGAATGTTTCCATATAAGCTGTTGTCTCATTAGTGACAGTGAGTTATTAACATCTGCAACTGTTATTATTGAATTGTATGTTTTTCAATAAACAATTATTGAATTGTTTTTTCAAAGCAAAAATTTTGTTTTTGCTTTGAGTATTTTGAAGCTCTGCTGTTAGGCACATACACATTTATAATTGTTGTATATTTTTGATGAACTGAACCTTTTATAATTATAAAATTGCCCTCATGTCTTTTCATAATATATATCTTAAAGTATATTTTGTTTAATATTAGCATAAATATTTGACCTTTTTTTTAATTACTGCTTGCATGGTATATATTTTTCTTTTTACATTTGCCCTTTTTGTACCTTGACTATGTCTCATGCAAGTAGCAATAGGTGAATTTTGCTTTTTATACAGGTCAACAATCTCTGATTTCAATTGCTGCATTAATACATGAAATTTAAAGCAATTACTAATACGCTTATATTTAAATTTGCTCTTTTGCCATTTGCTTTCTATTACTATGTGGATATTGTAAGTTTCATTCTTTTCTTTCTCTTTAGCTAGTTTGTTTTGTGTTAAACAGATATTTCTAGTATAAAATTTTAGGTCTGATTGTATTTTTTTAGTTTTTGTCCTAATGGTTGGTGTAATATATATGTTTCCTGCCTTATATAATCTACTTCAGACTGATACTAACCTAGTTTCAGTAAAACTAGAAACTGTTTCATTACCTTCCAGCAACAACACAAAAATATTTGCTCTTTAATGTGGGTAACTAATCCTATGCAGTTACCTGTATTCAGTTGCCTGAATGCCTGTAGGCATTCAAGCATTGTTATAACTGGGAGAAGAAACTCTCTTTTCTTCTGGAGTTTATATCAGGAGGTTTATGTTTCCTTCATAAGCTGGGAAAAGGAGTCATTAGGGGTTGAATAAACAGAATTAAAGAAAGATTCTGACCAGATTCTGAGAATAATGTTTGAGCTTCAGAATTAAACTATTATTAAAGTTGCAACTGCCACCCTAATTCCTTATTCTTTCTCTACTTATTCTAGTTTTATTTGATTTCTTTGTCATATACACAAAAGAGGTCTAATACAAAGAGTTTTTTTTTTTTTTTGAAACTCAGCTATTCTAGTATTTGGTGACATGGAATTAAATCTTTAGTAAAAGAGATCAAATAAAGTGACAGATACCTGTTCAAACAAATAAAACAGTAAACGTGATGATTAAGACAATTAGATAGCTGAAAACTGTTAAGGGCCTGGACTGAACAGACTCAGCAGAGACTAAAGTGCAGATAAACGCAGTAGTACTTGGACGGTAAGTGTATATTGGGAGCATTATGAAAATGGGCTGCAAGAGAGGAGACAATTTAGTTGGTGAATAATAAGTTACATATTAGACATCCTACATTATTGATTCCTGTGACTTATTTACTACTGAATAAATTAATATAAGAGACAAAGTTGAGTGAAAAAGAAAGAGTTGGAAATCAACTGCACATATACGGATGCTGACTTTAGGGAATAGAAGAGATCACTAAAAGACAGATTATAAAATGAGAAAAGAGTAAAATTTTTCAGGTTTTTCCTGAAAAGCTTATATTGGTATATATGTTTGCTTGTACTCTCAACAAAAGCCATTTACATAGCTTGAGGAATATTAAGATTATGATTTCGTTTCTGATTCTCCAAAGCTTGGTTTAATGCTTGGTGTACTATAGTGTCACTTCACAGTCCAGTTGAATAAATGAAAGAACAATGAATTATTCAAATCACCTCATGGGGAACCAGAATTACAGGTCTCTGGTTTTTTCCATAAATATGCCTCATCTCCGGATACTAGAAGACTCATACTTCCACAAGGGTTGAAGCTTTTTTACATTTTTGGAAACTTGACAACATCGCATGAATATCCTGGAATTATGGGCCTCATTCTTGTCTTTGCTTTTTGGCTCTCACATTGAGAGCATTTCTATTCCCAAAATCAGGGGTTGATGGGGATGTGATTAAGCTTTGTAAGTGGGGGAACCTATTGCTTCTTGACTCACGTTTTCTCTTTTCTCACTAGGATGTAAATGACATCTTGAAAAGGTATGTGTGACAGACCAGAGATGGTCCATTTATGCTGTGAAAATAAAATAAAAACCTAGAGTAGCTGGTGACCAGTTAGAATAAAACAATGTTCAGGGCTGAAAAAATGGGGTGTAGATTTACCTTAAATTTCTATTCACAAATCATGGCTAGATTGTTCTATAAATACTGAGAGTGAAACAGATTCTACAGTAGGGAATTTTGCTTGTGGAAAGTTGCAGAGTTAGGGTGAATAGTAATATTAGGACAAGGAGTTGCACTGTCAGACTCCACAAATATTTCATTCACACTATGTCACTATGCAACTCAGGTTCCCATATTTAGTTGTGCTTATCATGGGAAGTTTGAGTCTTCTTTATCTGCCAAGTACCCAGAATTGGAAACAACTTGTTTATATTTGAGTTTCTTCCCTCGGTATTTTAGAACAGGTCCTTGTACATCTTTCTGTTTAGATTTCCAAAAGCACATGTGGGCCTTAAGCTAGAATTGAAAGTCAGCATCTTTGTGTCTGAATTTGCACACCTACACAATAGCCTCAAGCTGTTTACAAACACATGAAAATCAGGTCATTATTAGTTTAGTATTCATAATGGCTTTTTCTTCAAGGGTATTTGTCTCTGGAGAACCTGAAATCTCAGCATATTCTCCTTATTAAGAAACAGCCTTTGAAGATCTGGGGATTCTAGGCAGTGTTCTCATACTTGATTTGTCTAGAACACCCAGGAGCCAGATCCTGTTACCTCAACTTTCTGACATTTTCTTGGGAATACATATCTATGCAGTGGCTTTTCCACAAACTGATTTTTTTGAGATACCAAATATTTATATTGTTAAATTCATTATTTCATACAATTTCCTGTGTGTGTGCATGCTAAGTCCCTTCAGTCGTGTCCAATTCTTTGCGACCCCATGAGCCCACCAGGCTCCTCTGTCCATGGAATTCTCCAGGCAAGAATACTGGAATGGGTTGCCATGTGAGGGCATGCCATGAGAGAGCAAGACTCCAGGGAGTCTTCCTGACCCAGAGATCAGACCCATGTCTCTTATGTCTCCTGCATTGGCAGGTGGGTTCTTTACCACTATTGCCACCTGGGAATCCCATAATTTCATATGATTTCTAGGAAAGAGAGAGGGAGAGGTTGATTTCATTATAGAAGAAAGAGACTGTCCTTCTGAGAGGTAAAGACCATTCCAAGTCACACAGAGGGTAACTGGCAAGATGGACATGAGCACATTTCTTCTGTCTCCAAGGTCAGGCATCCACTCTCTACCTCCCCAAGGTCTGCAGGGAAGACAGTTCAAGTGCATCAATGGGGTGAAATTTTTGAAAGTCTGTGGTTTTAGAGGGATAGATAGTGAGAGATGTGGACATCAATTTTTGTCATCCCTAGGAGTAAGACTTTGACTCTGGAGAAGCCAAAACCAGTTCCCAAAGAACAGAGAAGTGTGTTTCGAGCTCCTGATCTGAGAGACATACTGCGAGTGTTTAATGGTGAGGAGTGCTACCCAAGTGGGTGTCTTTGGGTTCTTGCGATGGAGGGAAAATGGAGAGGAGGCTCCCGTTTCTCAGTGTGGATAAAGACAGAAAAACCCAGATACTATGTGCTTATGATGTGGTCATTTTATGGTGAGTGACAAGAGATGTGGTTTTACCCTATCTTTTACCAGTTCACTACCTCACCATAGCCCTTCCCCTAATTTGAAAGAAAATAGATTATAGGACTGAATCTTTTGCTTATACTTAATATTGTGGATTTTTAATATTTCAGAGCTGAGACATGTGCAACGCTACTGGGGTAAGGAGACATCATAGTGTCATCACACCACCCTTTCTCGTTATCTTTTAGAATTTTTCATTGTCCAGTAGGCCTCATGTTTTAAGGCCCCGTGTTTTCCCTCTCAATCCATACAAATGTATTGTCTTTCCACTAAAGTTATTCTAAATATAGTTTTCAAAATGTCTGAAATAAAACTACATCATGGCCCTCACATAACCCTCTAATTTTTCAACAGTTCACGTGACCCTGAGTCATACAACAGGTAATCGAAATATTGCCATTTCTGCTGATCGAAGACAAGTGACGTATGTGTTCAAAGGCCAAGGACAAAATCCATGTTGGAAAGAAGTTTATGAAGACTATGGTGTCCTGGGGTCCCCAGTTATCACATCAGGGAGACATTACTGGGAGGTAGACGTGTCAAAAAAACGTGCCTGGATCCTGGGGGTATATGGTGAAAAACACGCTGAATATAACACAAAGTTACCGCCTAAAGCTGATGGAAATCATCAAAATGTTTACCCAAGATACCAACCTAAAAATGGCTACTGGGTCATAGGGTTAAATCCTGATTCTGTATATAATGCTTTTGATGAGTCTGCCTCCTCAGATCCCGTGATCCTAACCCTCTCCCTGAGTGTTCCTCCTCGTCAGATTGGGGTTTTCCTAGACTACGGTGCTGGCACTCTCTTATTTCTCAATGTCACAAACCATGGGTTTCTCATCTATAAATTCTCTTCATGTTCCTTCTCTCAAAAAACATTTCCATATTTCAATCCTTTAACCTGTAAAGTCCCCATGAATCTGTGCTCACCAAGCTCTTGAACCTTCTCACATCCACCTCTCTATAGTGCCTCTTACTATGCGTGCATCTAACACATCTGAGCTTATCTGCACCATTCTTACCTTTTTTCCTCACTACCTCCCCTTTTTTCCATTCAAATGTCCTTCGTTCATCAATAGGGTTTACAGGTTGCATTATGTCATATTTTCCACAATATCATGTTTGCAGTAGAAGAACATCTGAATTTACCATTTTTCATCCACCAAGGGAAAATGACTGATGCCCAATAAAAACGAGTAGTATCAAGGCAGCACTTTTGACAAATTTTCACAATCTCATTTCCTCTGCCACTGACTGAGATGATGAAGAAAAGCTACTCAATAACTGTTGCATATTATTGAGGACCTATTGTAGGAGTCATTTATAAACAGATGCATCTTAAGCAGTGTCACTGTTTAACTATCATGTTTCTTATTCATCAAGAAATTAATTAGACAATATCATAGATCATATGTAGTAAGAGTGTAAGTTTTGTGTCCAGAGTATCTGACTTCAACTCCTTGCTCTTCATATTATTAGCAGTGTAACCTAGAATAACATCCCTAAAATCTATCTTTATTTTCTTAATCTTATTTAAAAAGCTGCATCCTACATAAGATCATTGTCAGAAGATAAATGCTATCACATAGAGAGCATCTAAGTGTCTCAACTTAATAATAAACACTTTATCTATTAATTAATGAAAAATATAACTTTTGTCTCAGTGTCTCATTCAACAGATTTGTGTCTTCAGGGACACAAGGGTTCCTTCTACTAATATCTAAATTTTCATATCCTAGGTACCTCTTTGTTGCTGTTAAGACTACTCCAGCTTTTCTGTCATAGAAAATCATGTACATATGTGTGTGTGATCACAGTTAAAATTTTATTATGATTTTGGTGTTGCTACATTCAGGCTCTATAAAGTAAACTAAATTATCTGGAATCCAGTTCCTCACTTATAAAAAGATTATACAGAATTTACATAATTACTATTGTGAATATGAAATCATAAAATCTTTGTAATAAGTTCTGTAACTCCTAGGACAGAAGTGGTAGTACAATGTGTCATGTATTCATTCTGATTCCCTCTCACTGTGACTGAAATAAATCATTTTCAGAATACATATTGCTTTATTTTCAACATTATTACTCTTCCAGTTTTAAGAAATACAATAAATTAATTAAAGAATGACATTTTCTTTAAATTTTGCCTAACTGTAAAATGTTTCTGTGTAGCTGCTTTATTTTATTTTTTTAAAAAGTTCTGCACTAATCCTTTTTCATTGAAATTGGATTTCAATTTGGGCTCTACTTCCCCAGCTTTGCTTCCCTGGTTGCTCAGCTGGTAAAGAATCTGCCTGCAATGCAGGAGACCTGGGTTTCATCCCTGGGTTGGGAAGATCCCCTGGAGAAGGGAAAGGCTACCCACCCAAGTATTCTGGCCTAGAGGATTCCATGGACTGTATAGTCCATGGGGTCACAGAGTTGGACACAACTGAGCAGCTTTCACTTTCACTTTACCCAGCTTTACAAAGCTATCATTCATTGTGATACATTAAGACTCAGAAGTATAATTGTGGAATTTCTTAACAATGGTGTAGGTAGGTGTTTTGTGTGCCCTGGTCAACTTTAGTTTTGCAGTGAGACTAAGTTGTCAGGAATGAAGAAAAAAAGGTGTTATCTTCCTTTAGTGAGATAAGAGGGGAATTATTTCTGCAGGGGATGTTCATTCAGGGTTTGGTGGGATCCCCAAGTCTTTTAGAATTTTTAATCCCAATTTAGCCTCCAATGGAGTTAAAGTTTAAAAACCAATGCCAAAGTAGATCAAGTGTACCTGCTGTCATCTCTGCTGGTTCCCCCAAATCCCCAGCTTCTTTAACTTTGGACAATCTTTGAATTCACAAGGGATTCTAAGGAGAATTTTTTTTTTTCCAGTTTCTGTCTCTGGTGTGTATGCACACATCCACATCTTAACTCTCATCCTTGGAAACAGGGGGAAACTGGTCTTTAAATATATCCTTTGCCCTCCTTTCATCCCATTGCTACAATGACTGATGCTCTGATACACTAGGAAAAATCTGTACTCTTGAATTATTGACAAATGACTCTCCAGGGTCATTGATAACTTTTCTACTGGAAGCCCAATCTTCCAGTTCAGGATGAAGCAACTAGTTAAAAAAAAATGAAGACCTGAATTTTTGTATTTAAAAAGAAAAGATCTGCACCCTGAGGGGCATTCACTTTCTAGTAGTGGCTCCTGGCCCCAGAAATAAAGCCTTCTGCTGAAAGAATAGAACATTGATAAGTAGCTCCCAGTCACATACTCTCTTCTCAGAGAAAGGACAAAGTAGGTGTCCTGGAACCTCTTCAGTAATTGGTGCTCAGAACACAGGAGAGTTACATGTGAGAAAATGAGATTTAAACATTATCTCACACAAGATTTTTGTTCTTTGCAGTAGCAGTAGCAATATTAGTCGCTCAGTCATGTCCAACTCTTTGCGATCTTACAAACTATAGGCTGCCAGGCTCCTCTGTCCATGGGATTCTCCAGGCAAGAATACTGGAGTGGGTTGCCATTCCCTTCTCCAGAGGATCTTCCTGACCCAGGGATAGAACCCAGGTGGCCTGCTTTGTAGGCAGATTCTTTACCATCTGAGCTACAGGGAAGATCTTTGTTCTTTGCAGGCCCTCAACAAATTGGATGATGTCCACCCACACTGGGAAAAGCAAACTACTTTACAAAGTCCACATCCAATTCTAATCTCATCTGGAAACAACACACACACAGACACAACCAGAAAGAATGTCTAATCTGCTCACCCAGTAACCAGTCAAGTTGACACATAAAATTAACCAGCTCACTAATTTTTCTAATTCATTTTTATCATGTTAAAATTATAGGAATTATATGTTACATAGTATTAGAAGACATTGTGCAACAAATGATACTTCATACACTTTCATCTTCTTAGTATATTTAGAAAAGTGTCATTTTGGCCATATTGCACCCAACTTCTGAAAGTCAGCATCAGTGAATAACCACTCTGTGATCACCCCTCTGACTGACCACCTCAGTGATTTCAGATTTGTTGAGCCATGTCCTCTAACATGACCTAATAGGACAGTCTGTCCACATTCACTTACTTCAGCTGGTGGACACAGGCCAGGGGAGAGCATGCCAGTGTTGCTGCCTCAGGGAGCCCTCAGTGTGGTCCTCACTGGGGAAAAGAGGATACTTTACTCCCTCCTCTTGATAGCACATTTGTAAGGAAATGAGACAAGGTGGGTCTGTAAAATTACATTGCTCAGGAAGCCTAGTTTTCCAAAGGATGGGTTAGTTTGAAGAAACATGAGAACAGCTTCCAGGAGAAGAGCTGAGACAGAAATAAAATGCACTCACTGACCCACCAGGCTCAGGCACAAAAGCCTTGTCGCTTCCCAAAGGCTCTATGTAGACACCTCTTATTGGTCTATAATTTCTCTCCTCCTTTCCTGTCCAAACTCCACCCCCTAGAATTTAACTTTCATTTCCCCTCATCTTCTACTTCGGATCATCATAGTGGAGGTCAGGCCCCCTGGTGAGGTGAGTGAATCCTGAACACATCTGCCCAGGGCCTGTCTTCACCCTTCTCCAAGGAATCACAACTTCTCTGTTAGGATGTGAGGCTAGCTGAGTGGTTTGTAGAGGGCAGAGTCTGAGAGACACAGAAGAAAAAAATGAAATCTGCTTGAGTGAGTTTAATTAGATGTCTGGAAGCTGTTCTAAAGGGGGAAATGGCCCAGCCTGCAGGCTTCCTGCTGAGAGCGCTGACTGAAGATCAGTCTGGGAACCCAGGTGTCCTGCTTTGTAGGCAGATTCTTTACCATCTGAGCTACAGGGAAGATCTTTGTTCTTTGCAGGCCCTCAACAAATTGGATGATGTCCACCCACACTGGGAAAAGCAAACTACTTTACAAAGTCCACATCCAATTCTAATCTCATCTGGAAACAACACACACACAGACACAACCAGAAAGAATGTCTAATCTGCTCACCCAGTAACCAGTCAAGTTGACACATAAAATTAACCAGCTCACTAATTTTTCTAATTCATTTTTATCATGTTAAAATTATAGGAATTATATGTTACATAGTATTAGAAGACATTGTGCAACAAATGATACTTCATACACTTTCATCTTCTTAGTATATTTAGAAAAGTGTCATTTTGGCCATATTGCACCCAACTTCTGAAAGTCAGCATCAGTGAATAACCACTCTGTGATCACCCCTCTGACTGACCACCTCAGTGATTTCAGATTTGTTGAGCCATGTCCTCTAACATGACCTAATAGGACAGTCTGTCCACATTCACTTACTTCAGCTGGTGGACACAGGCCAGGGGAGAGCATGCCAGTGTTGCTGCCTCAGGGAGCCCTCAGTGTGGTCCTCACTGGGGAAAAGAGGATACTTTACTCCCTCCTCTTGATAGCACATTTGTAAGGAAATGAGACAAGGTGGGTCTGTAAAATTACATTGCTCAGGAAGCCTAGTTTTCCAAAGGATGGGTTAGTTTGAAGAAACATGAGAACAGCTTCCAGGAGAAGAGCTGAGACAGAAATAAAATGCACTCACTGACCCACCAGGCTCAGGCACAAAAGCCTTGTCGCTTCCCAAAGGCTCTATGTAGACACCTCTTATTGGTCTATAATTTCTCTCCTCCTTTCCTGTCCAAACTCCACCCCCTAGAATTTAACTTTCATTTCCCCTCATCTTCTACTTCGGATCATCATAGTGGAGGTCAGGCCCCCTGGTGAGGTGAGTGAATCCTGAACACATCTGCCCAGGGCCTGTCTTCACCCTTCTCCAAGGAATCACAACTTCTCTGTTAGGATGTGAGGCTAGCTGAGTGGTTTGTAGAGGGCAGAGTCTGAGAGACACAGAAGAAAAAAATGAAATCTGCTTGAGTGAGTTTAATTAGATGTCTGGAAGCTGTTCTAAAGGGGGAAATGGCCCAGCCTGCAGGCTTCCTGCTGAGAGCGCTGACTGAAGATCAGTCTGGGGGAGGGGAAGTCTTAGGAGAAGGGGGATTGGAAGAAGAGAAAGGCTTGGTTTGTTCCTTGGAGGGACTATTTATTTCTCAAGACTAAAATTTACCCACAACTCCTTCACATTCTGTTAAGTTTCAGTTGCAGCCTGCTGAGGTCAGTCAGGATCCCTGATTTTTCAAGAGGTAGAAAATCCCTTCTATCAACAAGAACAAACGCCAAGGGGTCTTTGAGTCCTGTTATTTTAATTTCTATCAGGGTAATACTGTAGTATTTCTGCATGACCGTATCAATAAATTCTCATTCCATAGGCCTGTCTATGCTCAGGAGCCTGATGATGTGAGAGCTGGTAGGCTCTCCTCTGTGGTATTCACTGGTCCAGACATGGAACTACTGCACTTCCTTACATCCCTATCCTGCTCAAGCTTCTCTGTGAGCCAGATCTGCCACTCAGAACCAGCTCAGCTGAGAGATCAGGAGCAAGATGAGCACCTGGGAAGAATTTCTAAAAGTGACATCTGGAAGCATCTAACTTCTAGTAACAGTGACATCTAACTTTCACTTTTAAAATCTTCTTACTTGATTGGTGTTCATGATATAAAAAGATGTCAGAGAAGTATTATTATATCCACATCATTAAACCTGAAAGGGAAATAAGTTAGAGCAGCCTCTGCATTTATTTCCCTTCCTCCTTATAGAATGTCCAGCTGTACCCACTGTACTCGGGCACAGAATGTGAAATTGAAAAGTGTCAGTCACTTAGTCAAGTCCAGTTCTTTGCGATTCTATGGACTGTAGCCTACCAGGCTCCTCTGTCCATGGAATTCTTCAGGCAAGAATACTAGAATGTGTTGTCATTCCCTTCTCAAGGGATCTTCCCAACCCAGTGACTCAAGTACAGACGCAAGTCAAATCTTTTTCCTCACCAGGAGTTACCCCTTTCTGATCAAATCTTTCTTCATCAAAGCTGACTTTGGAGATTATCATCTCTGCTACATATTCCTCATTCCCTCTCAACCATAATTGGTTTTAGACCCTTGTCTTCTGAGCTCATACAGCTCACCTCTGTCAGGCCAGTTACTATAGGGTCTTAGAACTGATTTGTTAGTTTAATGTTTCGGGTTTTATTTTACTAGTATTGCAAGGAATTTATATTAAATAATAGTAGATGACTACCTTGGAAATAAACAAAGCACAATTTCACTTTACAGTTCTATTTAGGAAAAAAGACTCTTTCCGTACAATATCCATAATTTGTGGTTTTACTGTACTTAGCAGAAACAGTTCTACTGCAATCACAAAAGAAGAAAATTCTGTCTATAAATTTCCTGTTTGAACTTTATATGTGTACACTTATATACACACATAACCAAAACCAAAACAGTCAAAAAAAAAAAAAAAGAAGAAGAAGAAGAAAGTAGAAGAGGTTGATCTGGTGAGCAAAGGAAAGCAAAAATGATATCAACCAGTTAAAAACAAAACTAAAACATAAGCTGAGAAACAAAACTAAAGCAATATGCCAGCTGGGAAATAAAGCAATGAAAACAAAACAGACTAATAACAGAAAAAGAGAGAAAAGGAAGAAAGAAAGAAAGAAAAGAAAAGTTAAATAGAAGTAGGTAAAGGAGATTTGTATATACTAAAGAATAACTACAACAGGAAAAGAATAAGAAAAGCAAACAAAAAAATAGATGTAGAAAAATAATAATAACAATTTTTTTTAATTTAAAAAAATGGGGGGAAAAACCTTCACAACTGCAAAAGGCCAATGTAGAGGCAGTCATACTTAAAGGAAATAAGAAGTCTGATTAACAACAACAAAAAATTCTCAAAAGTGTAAACAGATTTAATACCATTAATAAAATCAACAACTACAGCAACAGAGGGAAGAAAAGGAAAAGAGAAAAAAAGTCCAGAAACAATGACAGAACAAGTTAAAATATAAGAATAATAAATGCTTTTCTTGGATCTCACCTGTTAGTGTCTTTTCCTTCGCTGTGAGTCATAGTCCACCTCACCTCCCTAGGATGCCCTCCAATACTGGGCTAGTCTCTAGATCTGTTGTGGGACAGCTCAGATTCTAATCTGGCCCTACTCCTGCATTTTCTTGCCTCTAATGCCTGCATCTGCCCATGCTAGCGCGTTTTCTTTTGCAGGCCCTCTCGTTGTCCTTATATATATTCCACAGGCACAAAGTCTGCCTAGTTGATCACGTGAATTTAATCTGCAGCATGTACCACTGGTGGGAAGGTTCTGGGTTCTCTTCCTTAGCCACACTACCCCTGGATTTCAACTGTGGTTTTATCTCCACCTCTGCATGTGAGTGGTCTATAGAGGTTTGCTCCTGAGGCTGCTCTGGAGGTCTTGGGTTTGCCCCAGGGAGGACCTGGTATGGAGGCGGTGCAGCTGCTTGGATCTCAGGGGCCCTGGCAGTAGCAGGTACTAAAGGGAACCAGCGGCTAGGACAACAGGGAATATGGGGCCCTCAGGGTTTTTCCTAGCCTCTGGCTGCTCTGTCCAAGTGGGGGTCATTCGAGGGGGTGGCACAGGAGCTTGGGCCCATGGCAATGCTGGATACATAGAGGTGCTAGTGGCAACTGTCACAGAAGATGTGGTGCTATTAGGGTTTGGCCAGGTTCCTCTCTCCACGGAGTTCTCCAGGCAAGAATACTGGAGTGGGTTGCCATTCCCTTCTCCAGGGGATCTTCCTGAACCAGGGATCAAACCCAGGTCTCCTGCAATATAGGCAGATTCTTTACTGTCTGAGCCACCAGCATGGCCCACAACTTGCTTCTGGCAGCTCTGCCCCAGTGAGGATTGAGCATGGAGGCGACACAGCTGTTTGGATCATGGGAACTCTGGCGGCGTCAAGGGCACAGGGACACCAACTGCCTCAGCCGCAAGAGCTATAGTCCTATTAGAGTCTTTTCCTAGCCTCTAAGAGAAGTCGCTCAGTCATTTCCTGCTCTTTGTGACCCCAGGGACCGTAGCCTACCAGGTTCCTCCATCCATGGGATTTTCCAGGCAAGAGTACTGGTGTGGGTTGGCATTTCTTTCTCCAGGGGATCTTCCCCACCCAGGGATCGAATCCAGATCTCCCATATTGCAGGCAGACACTTTACTGTCTGAGCCACCAGGGAAGCCTCTGGCAGCTGGCAATTAGAGGGCCTCTTTGGCTAGGCCTTCTCTGTTGCTTGACCCACTCAGGCATTTGCAGAACTCCCCCCACCACTCCCCAGCTCCAGTTGGGGTCCTTCTCTGTTTCTTGGTACCTCTGGTACTTACACGACCCTCCCTCACTTTGGAGGCCTTTTCTGTTTCTCAGCACATCAAGCACTTAAACGGCCACCCTGACTGGGGTCCTTCTCTGTTGCTTGGTGCGTCAGGCACTTAAAGGGCCACTCTCTCTGGGATCTTTCTGTCTCTGTCTCTGTCTCTGGACAGGGTCCCCCTGTCCAGTGATGATGTGCGGGGGAGAGACAGGCTATGGAGATGGCTCTGTCTCCTGTGTGTGACTCAGCAGTATCACCCTGACTCCATGTTTGCTTGGCTTTCCTTCACAAACATTTCCCACTGCATCTCCTCCCACAGGTCCCCTTGGGCTGTCTCCCTGCAGTCAATAGCAAACCTTGCTCTGGGATTGCTTTCCAATCTCTATGCTCCAGCTCCCAGCTGCTGCACTTTCTAGGGGACTTGTGTCCCTGTCCAGAGTACATATGGCTGCAGCAAGGGTTGTCTGTGTGATTATCATTCCATTTAGACTGCCACAGATCAGCTGCTTCACTCTCCAACAGCCTCAAGTGCTTCACCTCTTCCCATACAGTTGTCCTGATGTGGGGATCTGACCCCTGCTTCAGTTTCTCCACCCTCCAGAGGTAAATCCAGTCCTACTCTCCTCTTTTTCACCCTCCTTCCTTTGTCCTATCGAGTTTTGCATGGTTTTATATATTCTTTTCTGGTGGTCAGGTATTCCTGTCCATTCTCAGCTGGTGTTCTGCAAGATCTTCTGTGTCTGGAGGTGTATTCCTGATGTATCCATGGAGAGAGATGTGCTTCACATCCACCTATTCCTCTGGCATCTTGGATCTAAGTCTTCTTTTTAGATTCATCTTACTTCATATAGATATTAGCCCTACTACCAGCACATAATTCATCAATGATAATTAATTTAATGACCTGGACTAATATTTTGAGATTTTTTTCTCAAGACTGATATTCATTTCATCTATGTTTATATGCTTTTAGACACCAGACTTCTATAATTCATTGAATCTTTTTAGGCCCAGGTGAAATCACTATTTGTATAGACAAAACCTAGCATAGATCATTCATTGCTCTGAGTATTAATTGGGTTCGTGAAGTTTCTTTTCTTTTATTTCACTCAGTGGGATAGGAGACAGGTCTCTGAAGGAGGACCCCTAACATATTAAGTTCAACCTCATTCTGTGTATTGAATACACATGATCTTTGTAAGTCACTGTCTCCATTTACACATCAGATGAAGGGTTTGCTCTTATACATACAAACACATTGTCATATATTAGGTCGTGATGATGTGGGAAATCATTGTCAGTGCATAGCAAATGATGGCATGGGTACATTGTAAATAATTTAGATAGAGCAGGTCTTTATGATGAGAGACTATGTCAGAAGACAGTTTACTGAACTATAAGAGAGAGTCATATGGATATCAGTGGCAGCATCCAGTGCTGAGAGGAGTGGATATAAAAGCCTAATGGCTTTAAGTGGTTTCAGTCTTTTGATATTTAGAATGTTTCCTGGGCACTGGAAAGAAAAGGCAGGATGGATGGTGCATCCAAGTATCTTATCAGAAAAAGTTTCAAGACAACTTTCCTTTGGTAAAATTTAAATACCAAGAATCACTGCACAGATAAGGATGGAATTTGATATGATATGAATCAAGAACTGATAGTAGAGTGCTTAAAATTATTATGAAATGTCATTTTGGTCAGGTCCCCAGGATCCTTCCCTTGTTTCTCTATATTTTCCTTTGTGTCCTCCATATTTCTTGGCCTGTATTAAATTTATAAGCAGTTATTATCATGTATTTCTACCTTTCTTACTCTGTCCCTTTTATCTTTCCCAATAATGTGAAGATCTGTGAATGAGAGAATCCTCAGAATTCAGGACAGGAGGGGACAAGTTGCCATGGCTTCAGGAAAATTAGTGAACCTACAGGAGAAGTTGACCTGCCCCATTTGCCTTGAGCTTCTGACAGAACCCTTCAGCCTTGACTGTGGCCAAAGCTTCTGTCAAGCCTGCAACACTACAAACAACAAGGAGTCCATGATTGGCCTAGATGGGGAGAGAAGGTGCCCTGTATTCAGAATCAAGTATGGACCTGGGAACCTGTGGCCTCATTGGCATCTGGCCAACATAGTGGAGTGGCTCCGGGAGGTCAAGGAGAGAAATCTGGAGAAGCAAGAGAGAACTCTGTCTGTGCCATGAAGAGAAATTCCTGCTCTTCTGTGAGGAGGATGACAAGGCCATTTGCTGGCTCTGCAAGTGGTCTCAGGAATACTGTGGTCACCACACATTCCTCATGGAGAAGGTTGCCCAGAAGAACCAGGTAAGAGACCAGAATGGAGGAAAGACAAGTCAGAAATGATACTTGAGGGGAAATGTCTACTTTGCACTGGACTTGATTACTTGTTCACCATGAACCTGGGGTTCGTGATCTCTTTTCTTCATATGCTCACTTTCTGATGTCTGAGGGACATTTCAATGCATTCCTCCAATTATATACTAATAACCCTACACACCGCTCAGACAGTAAAGAATCTGCCTGTGATGCAGGAAACCGGATTCCATCCCTGTGTTGGGAAGATCCTCTGGAGATCCTCTGGAGTATTCTTGCCTGGAGAATTCCATGGACAGAGAAGCCTGGCAGGCTATAGTCTGTGGGGTTGCAAAGACTCCACATCAGAGAGTGATCGACACTTAGACACTTCGACCCTGCTCACAGACACTTAGCCAGAAGTAGACATTCATGTACCTTGTGCTAATAGGTGGGGATCTGATGGTCAAGAGAACATTACCCCTTTGAACAGGAGGGTAACTAGGACACTAGGTGGAAGAGATAGAAATTGTTTCCTTGCTACAGGATCAGGTCTCTCCTAGAGCAAAGAGTCTTGGCAAGTGTATGGTGACTTCTATTGCTTGAGTTGTAAAGAACACATAGGCTACCTCATTTTTTCCCCCCAAAGTCACGGATTCTAATTACTGTTCTCAGTTCTGTAAAGTCTATTCTCTTTGGAAAACATCTTCATTTCTCCACCATTTATTTTCTATGGTGATGTTGAGAAAACCCATAACTTGACTCTGATGTGATTCTTTATTCACAGTGGAAACTCCAGGAATTTTTGAAGAGGCTGAGGAGGGAGCAGCAGGAAGCTGAGAAGCTGAGAGCTCAAGTCAAAGGAGAGATTAATACCTGGAAGGTAGGAGGAGGCACTTCCTGAAGGGGTTAGACAGATGTCTGGGAAGGACCTTGGGTTGATCACAAGGAGCTGCCTTCTTCTTTGTTCTCTGACAGTTAGTCATTTGACTAGTCCTCTTCTTCACCATTTCCCTAATAGGAGTGGGTGCTGGATAGGGAATATATCACAAATGAATACAGATATTGGAAGGGAGGTATTCATATAAAGGGACTTTCTGGTGAGGATAACTGTTGAATTTCACATTCCATTCCTGCCATGTTTATTAGTCTTTAACTCTTCCTGGAAGACATCTGGCAATGGCTCATGGTTCTGTCCTCAGTGTTCAGCTTTTTGGCAGAAGAAGGAGGGAGGGGGTCAGGAGTAATGCAGGGAGGCATGAGTATCCTGGACAGATGTGTGATGGCTGAGCTATATTCATGAGGATCCCATTTTGGCTGAGGGTTGGCCTCAGTAATGCAGACTTGAGGCCATTCATTTGAAATGTGATGATGGTAGTGGTTTAGTTACTAAGTTGTGTCTGACTCTTGAGACACTATGGACTGCGTAGCCTGCCAGGCTCATCTGTCCATGGGATTCTTCAGGCAAGAATACTGGAGTGTGTTGACATTTCCTTCCCCAGGGGATCTTCCTGACCCAGGAATAGAATCCAGGTTTCCTGCATTGCAGGCTGATTCTTTACTGACTGAGCTACTAGGGAAGCCTTTGAAAAGTAACAGAGAGAAAAAACAGGAAAAGTCAGTTTCCTCAAGAATTGCTTTCCTCCTCCTCTCTCTCTCATTCCTGAAGAATGAAATACAACATGAGAGAGAAAATATCCAGGCAGATTTTTAAAACCTGAGAGAGATCCTGAACAGTGAGGAGCTGAAGGAATGGCAAAACCTGAAGACTGAGGAGGAGGTTGGTCTGTGTAACCTGGCTGACTCTGAGAATGAGCTGGTCCAGCAGAGCCAATTGGTGAGAGATCTCATCTCAGATGTGGAACATATTTGCAGGCACCAAAAAACGAGATGCTGCAAGTAAAACTGAGGAAGAAGCCCCTGCATTTGAGACCTGAGAAAAATGAAGACAAAATTTCCATATCTTCTGTGTTACTGTGTTCTTTCTGGTGTTGTCACTAAGGTTGCTTTGTGCCCTGCAGCCCCCTTCCCTCATAGCTCCATGGGTAAAGAATCCTCCTGCAATGCAGAAGAACCCGGTTCAATTTCTGGGTTGGGAAGATCCGCTGGAGAAGGGATAGGGTACCCACTCCAGTATTCTTGGGCTTCCCTTGTGGCTCAGCTGGTAAAGAATCTGCCTGCAATGCGAGGGTCCTGGGTTCAATTCCTGGGTTGGGAAGATCCCCTGGAGAAGGGAAAGACTACCCACTCCAGTATTCTGGCCTGGAGAATTCCATGGGCTGTGTAGTCCATGGGGTTGCAAAGAGTCAGACACGACTGAGAGACTTTCACTCTTACTCTCATGCAACTCAGGTTCCCATACTTAGTAGATGCTTGACTTAGGGGAAAGTTGAATCTTCTTTACCTGCCAAAGACCTAGAATTGGAGACAATTCCCTTACATTTCAATTTTCCCCTGAGTATAAAGAGAGCCGGTATTTTTTGTATACATTTCCAGAAACAGACTTGGATTTTAAGGAATAGTTTGGCCTTGCTGCAAATCATTGATCCATTTGGTCACATACTCAAGAAGCCAGAACAGAAAGACAGCATCTTTGTGTTTGTATTTGCACACCTACATGGCAGCATTAAGAGCTTTACCAGCACATGCAATTCAGACCACTCTTCATTTAGTATTCATAATGTCGTCTTTTCCTGGGGTTTGTAATTATTCCCAGGGATCATGAAATCTCAGGGTATTCTGATGCCCACCCTTTTGCGGAGCAGCCTTTGAAGGCATGGGGCTCTTGACACACACTAATATGTCTCAAACACCTGGGAGTCAGGTTCTGAAAGCCTGAGTGGAAGTTTTATACCCGGAGTATCTTATTTCAAGAACTGTTTTTACATATTAGCAGTGTGACCTAGAATAACATCCTTAACTGTTCTGTTTATTTTGTTAATATAATCATGATATAAACTGTGCCATACATAATATTGTCAGATGAAAATGATATTTTCTCCTTGGAAAGACCCTGATTCTGGGAAAGATTGAGGGTGGGAGGAGAAGGGGATGACAGAGGATGAGATGACTAGATGTCATCACTGACTCAATGGACATGAGTTTGAACAAACTCTGGAAGATGGTAAAGGACAGGGAAGCCTGGTATGCTGGAGTCCATAGAATCATAGAGTCGGACATGATTGAGCGACTGAACAACAACAAAATGATACTAACTGAGAAGCATCTAAATGTCTCAATAATAAATATTTGACCTATTGAATACCAAAAAAATATAAACTGTGTCAGTGTCTCATTAAACAGGTTTGTGCTTTCAGGGACACAAAGATTCTTTTTTCTGATGCATCATTTTGCAGATCCTAGATCACCTTTATGCTGCTGTCAAGACGATTCCAGCTCTGCCTGTCATAGAAAAGCATGTGTGCCTATGCGTGCGTGTCTCTTTGTGTTTGTGGGATTACAGTTTCATTATAATTCCAGTATTGGTATATACTTGCTCTTATTAAGTAAACAGATTCTTTACCAACTGGGCCACTGCTGCTGCTGCTAGAGAAGCCCTATTAAGTAAACTAGATTCTATGAGATTCAGGATCTTATTGGTAAAAAATATATATATATAGAATTTACCTAATTAGCATTGCGTCTATTAAACAATGCAACGTTTGTAATAACTTCTGTAACTTCTAGGTCAGAAGTGGTGCTCTATATAATGTTTATTCATTTTCTGCTTCCCTCTCACTGTGACTAAAAGAAGTCATTTTCAGAATAAATATTAGCTTATATTCAACATTATAACCCTTTCTAATTTTAGAAACAGAATACATTGATGAAAGAATTACAATTTTATTTAAATTTTACCTAACTGTAAAATAAATGTTTCTGGATAGTGCCTTATTTAATTTTTTCAAAAAATTGTACAATAATTCTATTTCTTTAAATTCAAATTTCAATTTAGGCTCTGTTTGCCCCAAATTTACCATTTACAGTGATACATTAAGACTCAGAAGTATAATTGTGAGATTTCTTAAAACTGATTTAGGCAGGTATTTGTATGTCCTGGTCAGCCTTACTTTTTTAATGAGTTAAAAGTTCTCAGGAATGAAGGAAAAAGTATGATATCTTCCTTCAGTGAGATAAGAGGAGAATTACTTCTGCAGTGGATGTTCATTCAGGGCTTGGTGGGATCCCCATGTCTTTTGGAATTTTTAATCCATATGCAGTCAAAGTTAATTTTTTAAAAAAGTGGATCCAGTGTATTTTCTCTTATCCGTACTTGTCCCTAAGAATTCTCAACTTCCTACCTTTGGATGAACTTTGATTTGACAAGGGTTTCCAAGGAGGAATTTTTCCAGTTTTTGTGTCTGTGTGTGTATGCACACATCCATGTCTTAGCACTCACCCTTGCAAACAAGGGACAATTGGTCTTTTAAATACTTCTTTTGATCTCTGCCTTCCTGTCTTCCCATTGCTACAATGACTGGGGCTCTGACTCACTAGGAAAATTCTGTACTCTTGAATTATTGACAAATGACTCTCCAGGATCACTGATGCTGTTTCATTTACTAGAATGCCCAGTTCTCCAGTTCAGGAGGAAGTACCTAGTTATGAGAAACTGAGGAGCTGGATTTTTGTATCCAACAGAAAAGATCTGCACACAGAGGGGCATTCACTTTTAATAGGGACTCCTGCGTTTCCCTGGCAGCTCAGCTGGTAAAGAATCCACCTGCAATGCAGGAGACCTTGGTTCGATTGGGAAGATCCCCCAGGGAAGGGAATGGCTACCCACTCTAGTATTCTGGCCTGGAGAATTCCATGGACAGAGAAGCCTGGCAGGCTACAGTCCATGAGGTTGCAAAGAGTCAGACATGAATGAGTGACGTTCACTGGCCCCAGAAGTGAAGCCCTTTCCTGAAAAGAATATGACACTTACAAGTTTTTCCCAGTCACATGTTCTTTTCTTGGTTAAAGGCTGAAGAAGGTGTCCTGGAAGCTCCTCAGTCACTGGCGCTGGGAAAACTGTATAACTGCGCACATGAGGACGAAAACCGGACGTTTCCTCCCACCAGATACAAAGGCAAACTCAAGATAGATTAAAGGCCTAAATGCAAGTCCTGTAACCGTAAGGCTCAAAGAAGAGAACATAATTAGATGTTTCATATAAATCACAGCAATATATTTTTGTATTTATATCCAAAGGCAAAGGAATAAAAACAGAAGTAAACAAATAGGACTGAATTAAAACCATTTACACAGTGAAAGAAACATTTGACAAAATGAAGACCTACTGAATGGAAGAAAATTTGCAACTGAGATGAATAACACCAGGTTAATTGTCGGGAGCCGCCGGGGTGCCCCCAAACCGTGACAAGGTCATCGGAAGAGAGAGGGACCTGCAGGGCAGCTCTACCTCACACGGGGCTGCCCCGGGGGCCCAGTTTAAGCCGCTGGGATGAGAAAGGAATCTGCAAGGCAGCTCTTCCCCTCAAGGTTGTCCTGGGGGCCCGGTATGTCCCTTTCCTCCTCTGTCTTACTGTTGTTGGGCTTTCTATTAATTTTTGGAAATATAATATATAGTAATAAGGCCTCCCTGGAAAAGTCTAAGCCTTTTTGGAAATGTTCATAATTGCTCTGGCTCAGGACACGACCATAAACATCAAGTCAAAAAACAAAAGGCCATAGGTTTAGTTCGGCTGCTTGCTTAAAAGATTATAATGTGAAAAAAAAAAAAAAAGATTATAATGTTCTAGAATAGAAAAGAGTAGAGGCATTTAGATTTAGAAGTAGATGTACCGCTTCAGTTTACTTGCTCCTCGGTTGAGAGGGTTTTCATTATTGCTATTTCCTTGCTGCTATTTGTTCATTGTTTTCCTTTCTTTAAACAACATGAGATTATGGGTATTTTTGTAGAGTTAGGAAATGGGATACATAGGATTTCAATAGAAGATTTATATTAACCAGCTTCACTGCCATTATCTCACTATTAATAGAGGTGTTTTGCTGCTTTAGAGGTATTTTTGCTGTTTAATAGTTAATCACTGTAAACTGAGATTTCGTGGTTTCAGGTAAAGAAAAATATCAGGTTTTTCTCATGGTACTATTCTCAGAAATGTCAAACATGTTGCTGTGACCCTTCCCATGTATTGTTTTATTGTCCAAAGAATTTATACTATACCTGAGATTTGTGGAACATTGTTTTTGTTAGAGTGAGAATGTTAGGCGGCAAGAAGACTATGTACGGGACATTTAAGAATGAACCCTGTAATTGGAAAAGTTCCAGATGAATGCATAGGGGAAAAACATGGGGAAAAAAATATTGACAGAAGCACAAACCAATATCTGATGTAATATGTGGTGACTTAAGGGGGAGGTAACGCTGATTCTGTAAAAACTGAGCTATCCTAAAACTAAAAAAAAGCTACCTCTTCTACGCAACCTTCTGTGTGTGTGTGTCTGTCTGTCTTCTTCCTCGCCGACACCACTCATCCCTTGGGTATTCCTGGTCCTGCTGGGGCTGGACCTCGGCAGTTAATATCCAAAATTTTAAACAATTCATACAATTCGATATCCAAAAAAGAAAAAAAAAAACCCACAAACCCGAAATATCACTGTTTGGCTCATGTCTGGAAATTGCTGCTTATCTGTGTCATTATCTTTATTATAGTTCACCTCTGTCAAGAAAAAACACAGAATTGTTTCTTTACTGTGTTATTCAAGGTACTTCAGCGAGACATAATATCTATTTATATATCTATTTTTATCATGAATATTTATTTGAAGATTCTTTCATGTAAGGAATTGGCTCACATAATTACAAACCCTGAGAAATTCCAGTCCTGCCGTCTACAAGCTAGAAATCTAGGTAACTCAGTCCAAGTTCGAAGCTTGGGGCCACAGTACAGTCTAGTCTAAACGCAATAGAAGAGCTGCATCTCAGCTCAAGTAGGCAGGCAGGAACAGGAAGAACAAATTCTTCCTTCTTCCACATGTTTGTGCTTTCCATATTCCTCAACAAATTGAATGATGATGCTCACCCACCCTGGAAAAAGCAAACTACTTTACTGAGTCCACAGACCTAATTCTAATCTCATCTGGAAACGACACCCACACAGACACATCTAGAAACAGTCTGACACAAACGACCAGTTGGTGTTAACACACAAAGTTAATTTTACTGCTTCGTTTTATAAGATCCTAAGGATTATATGTTAAATAGTATTAGATGTCATTGTTCAACAAATTACCCTCCTACAGTTTACTCTTTCTCAACCTATTTAGTAAAAGTGTCATTTTGGCCACATGGCATCCAGCTTCTGAATGTCAGCATCAGTGAACAGCCACTCTGTGATCACCTCTCTGACTGACCACCTGAGTGATTGCAGATTTGTTGAGCCATTTCCTCTAACATGACCTAACAGGACAGACTGGCCAGATTCACTCCTTCAGCTGGTGGACACAGGCCAGTAAAGAGCAAGTCAATGCTGTTGCCTCAGGGGAGCCCTCAGTGCGGGTCTTCACTGGGGTAAAGGGGGTACTTACTCCTGCATCTGACAGCTCTTTAGTAAGGAAACAAGACAAGGTGGGTGTGTGAAATTGCACTGCTTGGGAAGCCTGGTTTTCCAAAGGACTGATTATTTTGAAGAGACTTGAGAATAGCATCTCAGAGAAGAGCTGAGATAGGAATAAAAGGCACTCACTGACCTATCAATCGCAGGCACAAAAGCCTCATTACTTTCCAGAGGCCCTATGTGCATGCCTCTTACTGGCCCATAGTTTCTCTTCCTGCCCGAACTCCACCCACTAGGAGTTAACTTTCAGTTTCCTTCAGGCCCCTGGTGAGGCGAGTGAATCCTGAACACATGTGTCCAGGACAAATGCTCACCCTCCTCCAAGGATTGACAACTTCTCCATCCATATCTGAGGATAACTAAGTGGTTTGTGGAACGCAGAATTTGAAAGATACACAAGAAGCAAATGGAATCTGCTTAGGTGAGTTTTATTTGTTGGGGTCGGACACGACTGAAGTGACTTGGCAGCAGCAGCAGCAGCAAGCTGTTCTAAGCTGGGGAAAGGCCCAGCCTGCAGGCTTCCCGGTTAGAGTGTGGACTGAAGAGCAGTCTGGGGGAGGGGAATTCTTTGGAGAAAGGTGGTTGGAAGAAAAGAAAGGCTTTGTTTGTTCCTTGAAGGGACTGTTTATTTCTGTACGGTGAATCTACCCACAGAGCCTTTGTATTCTGTAAGTATGAATCGAACATACTGAGAACAGCCAGAATTTTTGGCCTTTCAGAGTTAGAAAGTCCCTTCCCTCAATAACAGGTCAAAGGCTGAAGGGTCTTCCAGTCCTGATATTTTATTTTCTATCAGTGTAGAAATACAATATTTCTGCATGGCTCTATAGATCATTTCTCATTCCCTAGGCTTGCCTGTGCTCAGAAGTCAGATGCTGTGACATCTGGCAGGCTCTGCAGCCTCTCATGAATTCTCTTGTCCAGACACAGGGAAATGCTACACTTCCTTACATCCCTAACCTGCTCATGCTTCTCCTTCAGCGGGATGTGCCACCCAGAAGCAGCTCAGCTGAGAGATTGGGGCAAGTAGAAAAACTACTTGGGGCAAGTAGAAAAATTGGGAAAAACTTCCAGAAGTGCCATCTGGAAGCATCTAACTTCTAGTAACAGTGACATCTAACTTTAAGTTTTAAAGACGTGTTACTTGATTGTTACTAAGGATATCAAAGATGTTAGAGAAGTATTCTTATACCACATCATGAGACTTAACCAGGAAAGTTAAGTTAGAGGAACCACTGTGTTTATCTCCCTTCCTCTTTCCTATAGAAGTTACAGCTGTACCCACTGTACTCAAGGCACAGAAATGGAAGTCAAATCTCTTTTCTCACCATGACTTCTTTTCTCTTGACCAAATCTTTTTTGGACATTATCATCTCTGCTACAAATTCCTTGTCACCCTCTCAGCCACAGCCAGTGTTAGAAACATCTTCTGAATTCACACAGTGAACCTCTGTCATGTGCCAGAGCCTGCCGGCAAACGAACTGGTCGAGATCGCAATTACCAGAGTACCTAGGAAATAAGACTCAGAAAGATGGGTTGAGAGGGACGGAGTCAGCTTGCGTCTGATTCCGACAACTTTATTGAAGAATACCACACCTATATTTATGCTAACAGGAGTTACTAAGAATAGATCGAGGGTTTGCATACATGCAGAGCTACAGGCACAGATGTTTTAAATTCCTACACTTAAGATCAGTAAAGTATTACCCTAGCGCCCAACATGATTAAGATCAATAGAACTAGATAGAAAACAGGCTTCATCAATAGAACATTAACTAGATAGAAAACAGGCTTCAAGCATGGCGAGTTTGTCAGCACCAGGAAAACAGGCGAAAGGTCACCGGGGTGTTTTTTCCCTGAAGGAGACAAATGCCAGTCTATACTTTAACAAGAAGGGGTGGCAGGACAAAGAGAGACCCTTTGTTCTCTCTTAGGGCCGTAAGGGGCCTGTACGTTCAGGCCGGCTCCCTGCAGCCATGGTAATTACTACATGATTTTCAAATAGAATTGTTACTTTAATGCTTCAGGTTTTATTTTGCAAGTGTTATAAGTAGTTTATACTGTATAATAGTAGAAAACTGTCTAGCACATAAAACAAAGCACAATTTCACTTTCCGATTTGATTTACAAAAATGATGGTTTCCCATCTAACATCAAGAATTTGTGGCTCTATCATATTTAGAGAAACAGCTTTATTGCAGTCACAGAAGAAGAAAGTTCTGCTTATAAATTTCCTGTTTGGACTTCTACTTAACTATTGTAGTTTTATGTCCTTTTTTGTGGATCTATAGTTGTTACCTCTGAGATATTGTGAGTTTGTATTTTCATGAGCTCAAATGTCAGATGACCAACCTGTAAGGTGCAATCACCTGAAGTTTTTATCAAGCAGATGTGATTCATGTTCCCTCATCTACCTTCCTGCTTGTTGGGGAGACATGGGGTCACTGTTTAGATAGTGGTGAGGTATCATTCTTCATATGAGAACTAGTTTCTTCTGTGTCTGGTGATCACTGCTTTGACATTAACTCTTAGCTCTGCAGAGAAAATAAATTCTGCCACCCCATGTCTGAATGCATGTTCTGATCCTCCCTTCTCAATAGGTTCTTGATGCATCTGAGCATTGGTTGGATCTTGAATGCACTGAGATATAACTGGAGGCCCCTCACCAGATTTGGATCACAGTTTTAGTCTTAGATTTGAATAATGTTAACCTCTGATCTTATTCATCAGAGAGTGATCTGGGGCACTTGATCTTTGCAGTCAGGGGCAAAGTGCGTATTTTCGGTATCTGTAACATTAGCTGGGTTCACCTTCAGCCTTATCTTTTTTAAAAAATGTATTTATTTATATAATCATTGGAGGCTAATTACTTTACAATTTTGTGGTGGATTTTGCCATACATCAACATAAGTCAGTCACAGGTGCACATGTGTCCCCCCATTCTGAACCCCCCTTCCACCTGCCTCCCCACCCCATCCAGAGGGATGTCTGTCTTGCATATAGAGTGGTTACTGTCTTTCTAAATTCCATATATATGTGTTAATATACTGTATCGGTGTTTCTCTTTCTGACTTACTCCACCTCATTAGAACTGACTCAAATGCATTCTTTTTTGTAGCTGAGTAATATTCCATTGTGTATATGTACCACAGCTTCCTTATCCGTTCGTCTGCCGATGGACATCTAGGTTGCTTCCATGTCCTAGCTATTGTAAACAGTGCTGCAATGAACATTGGGGTACATGTGTCTCTTTCAATTCTGGTTTCCTCCGTGTGTATGCCCAGCAGTGGGATTGCTGGGTCGTATGGCAGTTCTATTTCCATTTTTTTAAGGAATCTCCACACTGTTCTCCATAGGGGTTATACTAGTTTGCATTTCCACCAACCACGTAAGAGGGTTCCCTTTTCTCCACACCCTCTCCAGCATTTATGGTTTGTAGACTTTTTGATTCAGCCTCATCTTTATCAGGATCCTTCATGTAGGATGAACATGGCGCAGCTGGAGATTTTCAGTAAGTCTCAGTTGAACTCTGTGCAGGCTGTATAGCTTTCATTCCCTTGTTCAGAGCGAACAGAGATTATTAGCTGTCTCACACTGGAGATCTTTGTTTTGACATCAAACTTTGGCAACCATTAAGACAGGAATATCACTTGAGATCTTCCCTTTCTTGTTTGTTGCTTCATAGTCCCCTTTGCCTGGAACCTCTGATAGACCCTCTGAGTTTGGACTATGGCCACAGGGCTATAGTGAGTCCAGGTTGAAGAATGAGCATCATTGGGCTACTGCTCTGCAATACTCCCACCAACTGACCACAAGCAGTGGTTTCCAATCTGAATCACCAATCCTACCCATACAACCTCATAAAATATAAACTGCCAGGTTGGCTAAACTTAGCTGGGAGTTACAGGACAGGAGAACTAGCATTGGGCACAGCTGCTTTAGTTGAGCTCTCAGAGATGTTCCTTACAGGAAGGACATTATCCCTGTCATCTCAACTTTGTAAGGAACCATGCTAGATGGATGTGTGTGAGTCCACCACAGGTGAGATAAGCCTAGTTCTGTAAAGATCTGAACTCTTTGTAAATGATCATGAGCACAACTTCTAGGGACCTAAAACAGACATATTTGACAGAAGACTCACAATTCCCTTGTGAAAAATGAGATGTATGTTCATCAGTCATCATTTAAGTTCCATGCAAAGTCTTTCTAGCCCAAATGCACTTCATACATCAGGTTAGTTTTGCTGTCAACAATGTGGTCATGAAAGGCTGCTGACTTTCCACTTTGTTGCAATCCAGTAGGTTTCCGGAAACACAAAACACATGCAACAAAAACAGCAGCAACAACAACAAAAAACCTTAGGAACAAAAAGGACAATGTGATCTTTACAGGAGGAAAATGTCCAGGACTGATATTAACCCTTTTCCCCACATGTCTAATTCAACTCCCAGTTCTGTCCTTTACCTCCTCTCTTTTCTCACTCTGACCTGCTGCCCAGAATTTCCTTCATCATCTTGTCCCTCAAGCTATCACCGTCTCTACCCTGAGCAGCTGCCTCCTACCTGATCTTCCCAATTCCACGCTGGGTCCATTCAACATCTCACAACCCAAGGCACAGCTTGTCATGCCCCTACTCTTCTCTGATGGGAAAACACTGATAGCTTCTCCTGACTCTCAGAAATGGGTCCCCAAATGTTAAATAATTTGGGAAGTGTCATAGTTAACGTCACTGCAGCCTCTTGTAATACAAGCCTAGCAGTCTTTTGTATACAGCCACACTGGCCTTTTAAAACTCATACAAGATGATATGTCTTCCACAAACAGGTCATTTCCTTCACCTAATACACACTTTTTCTCTTTCTCTTTTAATATCTCCTTCATCTTCTTCAGTTTTCAGTTCAATCCTTATGTTTTTAAGTTGGAAGTTTTGGATAATTCCATATTTCCCCCCAGTCTTTGACTTCTGAACAACACATATGTCTCTTTAGTAATGTTTTCTCTATCTCTTTATATATATATATATGTATATATATACAAGTGTTAGTTGTTCAGTTGTGTCTGACTCTTTACATCCCCATGGACTGTAACCTGCCTAGCTTCTCTGAACACGGAATTCTTCAGGCAAGAATACTGGAGTGGGTTGCCATTCTCTTCTCCAGGGGATCTTCCTGATCCAGGGATTGAAACTGGGTCTACTGCATTGTGCATAGATTCTTAACTATCTGAGACACTAGGGAAGCCTAATATATACATATATATATATATATATATATATATATATATAACTGAATTTTAATGTACTATTACTTTCCAAGTGAATAGTAAGCCCATTCATTGTAGTTTAAACTCTATGTTTCCACTTTCTATGTATGGATATTTGTCCAATTGACAATACACAATTTTTTGTCAATAATTAGTTGAATGATCTTGGCTAATATTTTGAGAATATTTTTCTCAAAAGCAACATTAATTTCATCTGTGTTTCTATTTTTTTATGTATCTGACTCATGTGATCCTATGAATCTATTTGCACCATCTTGCTCCTCACCATCCTCATACTTTCATGTTATTAATCTCCTATCAATGTCCTTGGTTGGCATGTTTCTGGACGAAAATGAAATCAATATTTACACACTTGAGACTACCCAGGACCTCTTAGCTTGTCTAGGTCTCCTTACTTCTACACCCTCATTGCCTTGGTATTAATTGGGCCCATGAGTCACCTGTTTGTCTTTGACTAACTCAGTGGGTTAGGAGGCCTCTCAAGGAGGACTCTGAATTCCCATTCTGTGTATTAATGATATATGATTTTTGCAGGTCATTATCTTTATTTTCACATCTGATAAAGGATTTTTTTTTTTTTTTACTATATACACAAACCTATTGTCATATATTATGGCATGCTAATAAGGGAAATCACTGTAAATATTCAACAAATGGTGGTAAGAGTTATACTATAATAAGTCATCAGAAGGGTCTATGTGATAAAAGAACATGTAAAGAGAGAGTGTACTGAAGTATGAGAGATTCATACTCCAGCCAGAATGGCCATCATTTAAAAGGCTACAAATAATAAATGCTGGAGAGGGTGCAGAGGGAAAGGAATCCTCCTAGACTCTTGGTGGGAGTGTAAATTTTTGCAGCCACTATGGAAAAAATTACGGAGGTTTTTTTTTAAAACAAATAAAATAGAGTTTCTGTATAATCCTATAATCCCACTCCTGGACATATATCCAGATTAAATTCTAATTCAAAAAGGTGCATGCATCACCCCAGTACTCATTGCAGCACTATTTACAATAGCCAAGGCATGGAAGCAGCCTAAATGTCCATCAACATATAAATAAAGAATATATACAATGGAATATTAATCATAAAAAAGGATGAAATAATGTCATTTGCAGCAACATGGATGGACCTAGAGATTATTATATTCAATGAAATAAGACAGAGAAAGAGAAATATTGTGATATCACCTATATTTGGAATCTGAAAAAAAATGACACAAATAAATTTATTTACAAAACGGAAATAGACTCATAGACATAGAAAACAAACTTATGGTTACCAAAGGGGATGGGTAAGGGAAACAAATTAGGAGTTTGGAATTAACATATACAATCTACTCTACTTAAAATGGGTAAATAAGGGTTTCCTATATAGCACAGGTAACTATACTCAATGTCTTATAATAACCTTTAATGGGAAAAGAATATGAAAAAGAATATATATACGTGTGTGTGTATGTGTATATATATACATATATATACACATATATATATGCATGCATGCCCAGTTTCTCAGTTGTGTCCGATTTTTTCAGACTCCATGGACTATTCTGTCAGGCAACAATGCTGGAGTGGGCTGCCATTTCCTACCCCAGAAATGTTCCTGACCCAGCGATCAAACCCACATCTCCTGCATTGGCAGGCAGATTCTTTACCACTGTGCCACCTGGAAAGCCCTATACACACACACACACACACACACACATACACGTGCATATGTATGCATGCTTAGTCACTTCAGTTGTGTCTGACTCTTTGAGACCCTATGGACTATAGCCTGCCAGCTTTCTCTGTCCATGGGATTCTCCAGACAAGAATAATGGCATGGGTTGCCTTGCCCTCCTCCTGAGGATCTTCCCAACCCAGAGACTGAACCCAGAAGCCTATATATATATATAGGCTTCCCTGGTAGTTCAGGTAGTAAAGAATCCGCCTGCAATGCAGGAGACCCTGGTTCAATTCCTGGGTTGGGAAGATTCCCTGGAAGAGGTCATGGAAACCCTCTCCAGTATCCTTGCTTGAAGAATCCCCATGGACAAAGGAGCCTAGCGGGCTACAGTCCATGTGGTCACAGGGTCAGACACGACTGACCAACTAAACACAGCACAGCACAGAATATATATATATATATACACACACACACACACACATATATAATCACTTTGCTGTACACTTAATACTAACACAACAGTCTAAATCGACTATACTTCAATTAAAAAAAAAAAAAAAGAGTGAGTAATACTGATACACCACGAGGAGAGAAGAGCAGGTATAAGAGCCCAAATACTTAAACGCTTTAGGGCTTTTTACATTGAGGGTGTGCTTTTAGCATGGAGGAGAAAAAGCAGGATAGATGGTGGGTCACTCACAGATCTTAGTAAGAAAAGCTCACTAGTTTTTGTTTTGGTAAAGAAAAATAACAATCAACGCATAGATAAGGATAGATGAAATTTGTCATGTGATATGAAATGGAAACAAAATGTTTAGAATTATTATAAAAAATCACTTTACCAGGTCAAGAAGCTCTTTTTTTATGTCTCCACCTTTTATTTTTTATCCTTCAATATTTTGTTCTTGGGTCATCCTTGATTTCTAGATAACAAGTGTCATTTTACTTCTACTGTTCTTACTCTGCACTTTTAATCTTTCCAGTCATTCAGGGATCTGCGAACGAGAGAACTGTCAGAAGTCAAGACAAGAAGGAGCAGTGAGCAACTGCCATGGCTTCAGGAATCCTGATGAACATACAAGAGGAGGTGACCTGCCCTGTTTGCCTGGAGCTTCTGACAGAACCCCTGAGCCTTGACTGTGGCCACACCTTCTGTCAAGCCTGTATCACTGTAAACAACAAGGAATCCATAATTGGCCAAGAGGGGAACAGAAGCTGCCCTGTATGCAGAGTTAGTTTTGAGCCTGGGAACCTGCGGCCTAACAGGCAGGTGGCCAATATAGTGCAGAGGCTCCAAGAGGTTAAGGGGAACCAAGAGGAAGAGCAAAAGAGAAATCTCTGTGCTCACCATGGAGAGAAACTCCAGCTCTTCTGTGAAAAGGATAGGAAGGTCATTTGTTGGCTTTGCGAGCGATCTCAGGCGCACCGAGGTCATGAGACGTTCCTCTTGGAGGAGGTTGCACCAAAGTACCAGGTAAGAGACCAGAATGGAGAAAAAACACAGCAGGAAATGGTACTTGAGGGAAATCTCTACTTTGCATTGGACTTTAATTACCTGGCTACCAGGGACTTGAGGCCTGTGATCCCTTTTCTTCGTATGCCTACCTTCTGACATGTGAAGAAAATTTCTGTGCATTCCACCCAAGTATAAGCAAACAAATGGACTCTTAGGCAAAAGTAGACATTCATGTATCTTGTGCTAGGGCGTGGACATCTGGGGCCAAGAGAAGCTCTCATTACCCTTCTGAACATGATACGTTACTAGGACACTGGGTGGATTGAGGTGTACGTTTTTTTTTTTTTTTTTCTTACAGAATCAAGTTTCTTCCAAAACAAAGAGAACCAGTCTTCTCTTGGTGAGGGGACAGTGTCTCCTATATCTTGAGTCTCAAAGAACACATTCACTATCAAGGTCTTCTCCCAAGTCAGAGATTCTAGTCACTTTCACAGTTTCTGTTAAGTCTATTCTCTTTGGAAATCAGCCTTATTTATCCCATTTATCCAATATAGTGATGCTGAGAAAGCCCATATCTTGACACTGGTGTGATTCTTCTCTCACAGGAAACGCTCCAATCATGTCTGCAGAGGCTGAAGGCAGAGAAACAGGAAGCTGAGAAGTTGGAAATTGAAGTCAGAGAAGAGATGTCTACTTGGAAGGTATGAGAAGACACTTCCTGAGAAAGTTAGACAGGTGCAGGACCTTGGGTTGGTCACAAGGAGCTGCCTTTTTCTTTGCACCATGACAGTTAAGTCATTTGGCTCATCCTTTTCTTCAGCCTTCCTATAATTGGTGTGGTATTAAAAAGGGACCATACCACAAATAAACATAAATACTGGAAGGGGAGTATTTATAGAGAGGGCCTCTCTGATGAGGATGGCTAGGAAATTTCATATTCCATTCTTGTCATGTTTATTAGTCTTCTCAGGGAGATATCTGACAATGGCTCATCGTTCTGCCCTCAGTGTTCAACTTTTTGGGAGAGGGTGGTGGGAGGGGGTCAGGAGTAATGGAGGGAGGCATGGGCATCCTGGACAGATGTGTGAAGGCTGCCCACACCCAGAGATCCCATTTGGCTCTGAGTTGCCTTCAACAGTGCAGACTTGGGACCATTATTTTGAAATATGGTAAAGAGAAAAAAATTATAAACAAAGTCAGCTACCCCAAGTTTTGCTTTTCTCTTTCTATTTCACTTCCTTGTGGGCTCCCCTGATAGTTCAGTTGGTGAAGAATCCGCCTGCAATGCAGGAGACCCCAGTTCAATTCCTGGGTTGGGGAAGATCCCCTGGAGAAGGGATAGGCTACCCACTCCAGTATTCTTGGGCTTCCCTTATGCTCAGCTGGTAAAGAATCCACCCACAATGCGGGAGACCTGGGTTCAATCCCTAGGTTGGGAAGATCCCCTGGAGAAGGGAAAGGCTACCTACTCAAGTATTCTTGCCTAGAGAATTCCATGGACTGTATAGTCCATGGGGTTACAAAGAGTCAGACATGACTGAGAGACTTTCACTCCTTGTGGGAACTTCCCAAGCAGAATAGTTATTTTTCTGGCTCCCAGTCTCAGGCCGATGGCCCAAGTCCCTCTCTCTGTCTTTTTCTCATTCCTGAAGACTCAAATACAAAATGAGATGCAAAGTGTCCAGGAAAACTTTACAAGACTAAGACAAATCCTGGACAGTGAGGAGGTGAAGGAACTGAAAAAACTGAAGGATGAGTTGGAAGTTATTCTCAAAGAGCTGGCAGAATCTGAGAATGATCTGGTCAAAGAGAAGCTGTTGGTGACCAATCTCATCTCAGATGTGGAGCACCATTTGCAAGGGTCAACAATGGAGCTGCTGCAGGTAAGACTTGGAAAGGAACCCCAGCATCTGAGGCATGAGAGAATTAAGTTCCTGTGATCCTTCTGATGCCCTCGCGGAGGTTGCTTTGACTCTGCAATATACCTTCTCTGCATCTATTTCAGAGGTTATAAGAATAACTGAATTATTCAATGTAGGAATAACAAGGAAAAGTTCTATTTTTACTGTTATCAAGCTCATTGCAAACACTTCACTGTCTAGAGAAGACTTATTGTGTTCAGTGATTTTCCATAAGCCCCTGTTTTCTGCAGTCCCGTGCTAAACATTTATCAAGTACCTTTTCATGATTCAGATTATCACAGACAAATTAACTTCAGATTCCAAGAAGGTTTTTTTCCTCAATGTGTTGAGATTGTCTATCTTTTTTCTGTTTTTGAAGACAGTTTATGAACTGTTATTTCTCTTTAAATACTCAGTATAATTTACCAGCATTGCCATTTCACTCTGGGTTTTTCTTATTGGAAACATTTAAAATATACATATTTTTTTCTTTCTTTTTTACTTGTATTAAGATTATTTTTTGCAGTCCGTTAGTCCTTTATTGTATGTTTTTGTAGGAATCTGTCTATCCTAAGTTGTCTGGTTTGTAAACATAAAGTTAGTTATAACAATTCCTTATTGTACCTTTAATTTCCATAGTACTCAGAGCAAAGCCCCTTTTTGTATTCCAGATTTTGCTCTTTCCAGATCTCCACTTTTTCCCCTACTCCTTTTAGTTATTTTTGTCGATTATGTTAATTTTTTTTCAAAAGTATTATTTCATTGATTTTATTTATTTTATAAATTTTCTTATGCATTTATTTCTGCTCTCACATTTATTGTTTTCTTTGTGTGTTTGTATACACTTTTGCATGTGCATGTGTGCATGTGTAATGTGTGTGTGTATGTGCACTGTTTTTTTACAACTTTTCTTTCTTAGTAGATCACTGATTTGAGAGCATCTTAATAATATAAGCAGCACTGTCTTAGTTTTTTTCCATTCATTTTGATTTAGTGTTTATTTTTATTCAGATAAACTTATTTTCATATTTCCTATGCAATTTCTTTTTGTTAAAACGTAAATATTTGAAGGTTTATTGTTAATTAGTAATATTTGGTGATTTTTGAATTTTACTTCTGCTGTAGATTTCAAATTTAATTCAATTGTAATCAGAGAATATATATTTTATTCCTTTAAACTTTTAAATTCACTGATAATTGTTTATGGTCTCAGATATTGTAGGTCCAGAAAAATTTACATTATGAAAAGATTGTGTATTTTGCATTCATTGGGTGAAATGGTCTATAGATGTCAGGTCAAGTTGGTAGATTGTATTGTCCATGTCTTCTATAATTGGGTGGTTTCCATATAAACTGTTCTCTCATTATTGAGAGTGAGTTGAAATCTGCAACTGCTATTGTTAAATTCTGCATTTTTCCTTTTAATTTTGCTTGGTGAATTTTAAATCTCTATTGTTAGGTGTATGCACATGTATAATTGGTTTATCTTTTTGATGTACTAAACCTTTTATCATTATAAAACTATCCTCTCATTCGTTCATAATTTTTATTGTTTTAAAGTCAATTTTTTTCTCATAATAGTATAAAAATTTGAAATCATTAGAGCTTGCATGATCTATAGTTTTTCTCTTTTTACATTTGCACCCACTCCACTGTTCTTGCCTGGAGAATCCCAGGGACAGGGGAGCCTGGTGGGCTTCCATCTATGGGGTCACACAGAGTCAGACACGACTGAAGCGACTTAGCAGCAGCAGCAGCAGCATTTGTATCTTTAAATCTAAAATACATCTCTTATAAATGACAATCACTAATTCTGCCCTTTTTATCCCATCCAACAATCTCTAACTTTTTAGTTGGGGTATTAAGATGATAGCTTTAATACAAATACTGATTAGCTGTATTTAAACTTCACTATTTGCTTTCTACTTGGCTGTTGTAGTTTTCATTCTTCTCTTTCTTCTTAACTAGCTTCTTTTGTGTTAAACAAATATTCCTGGTATAAAATTTTAAGCTTTCCTATTTTTAACTGTATTTAAAAAAAATTTTTTCCCCCCTGTGGTTTGCTTTAGTGACTACAGTGTTTCCTATCCTACCATGATCTACTTCACACTAAAACTAATTTATTTTCAGTAAATACAGAACCTTCCTGTAACATTGCTTCATTTCTTCCCAGCAACAACACAATGATGATTTTAATATGGACACCTGATTGTATGTAAACTAATAACTGCAGGCTTCTGAACTTTTGGTTACACTGGAAGGGGAAGCTCTCTTCTGGAGTTTATATCAGGAGATTCATCTCTTTAAACTGAGAATAAAGTCAGCAGAGGTGGAATGAATAGAATTGGCGAAAGACACAAGCCGGCTTCTGATGACAAGGTTTGGGCTTAAGAATTAGACTTTGAATAAATTTGCAGTTGTCCCCCCACAATCATTTATTTTCTCTCTAATTATTCTAATTTTACTTAACTTTTGTGATATACACAAAAGAGCTTTAACACAGAGAATTTTATCAAAAACTACTGGTTGCTCTTGTTTTTGTTAACATGGAGGAAATAAAGCTTCATGAAAAAGAGATCAGATAAAATGATGTATATCTATTCTAACTAATTAATAAAATAATATATGTGATGATTAAGAAGATCACATGGCTAAAAACTGTTAAGTCATGGACTAAGCAGACTCAGTATAGACTACAATACAGATAAATGCTCTAGTTTTTGGACAGTGACTGAATACATATTGGTAACATGAAAATGGGGTACAAGAGAGGAGACAATCTGATTGATGAATAGTAAGTTACATATTAGACATCCTAAGTTACTGATTCCTGTGGCTTATGTTTAACTGAATATATTAACAAGCATTTAAGAGACAAAGCTGAGTAAAGCTAAGGCGTTAGAAATCAACTGTACTTCTGTGTATGCTGGATTTAAGGGAGTGTGAGATCACTTATAGTGCATAAAATGAAATGAGAGAGACCAAAAAACCACCTACAGTAATATATTTGTTTGCTTGTACTCTCAACAAGTGCAGTATAAATAGCTTGAGGAATATTAGGATTATGAATTCATCTTTGATTCTCCAAAGCCTGGTTTAATGCTTGGCAAATAATAATACATCACTGTACAGTTTTGTTGAATAAATGGAAGAATTGTGAATTATTCAGATCATCTCATGGGTCACCAAACTTACAAGCTTTTTGTTTTTCCCATAAATATGTCTCATCTCCAGATACTAGAAGTCTCCCTCATGCTTCTACAAGGGTCAAAGCCTTTTACCTTTTGGGAAATCTGACATCGCATGTGTCTTCTGGAATGACTGGCTTCACTTGTCTCTACTTTTTGGCTCTTACATTGAGATCATCTTTATTTCCACAATCAAGGGCTGATGGGGATGTGAATAAGCTTGTGAAGTAGGGAGACTTACTACTTTTTGACTCATGTTTTCTCTTTTCTCACTAGGATGTGAATGATATCATGAAAAGGTATGTGTGGGAAACCAGAGATAGTCCATTTATGCTGTGAAAATAACCTAAATCCCTTAAAGTTATCTGATGGCCAATTAGGATAAAACAATGCTCAAGGCAGAAAAATGGAGGATAGTCTTATTTTAAATTTTTGTTCATACATCGGGACTAGATTGTTTTATAAACATTGATAATGGACTGGATTCTATATTAGAGAATATTGATTGTGGGAAGTGCAGAGTTTGGGTCAGTACCAGTATTAAAATACAGTAGCAGATCCCCACGACTTCATAAATTCACACTGTGTGTCAATATGCAACTCAGGTTCCCATATTTAGTAGGTGCTTGACTTGTCATGTGAAGGTTGAGTCTTCTTTTCCTGCCAAGCACCTAGAATTGGAGACAACTCCTTTATATTTTAATTTCTGCTCCCAGAAGAGACAAAGTCCTTGTATATTTTTCTGCTTAAATTTCCAAAAACAGACTTGAATCTCAAGGAATATTTTGGCCCTGGAGCAAACTATTGATCAGGCTTGGTCACATACTCTAGAAACCAGGACAGAAAGATAGAATCATTGTGTCTGAATTTGCACACCTACATGGCAACATCAAGATCTTTGCAAACACGTGAAAGTCAGACTACTCTTTATTATTCATAATGTCTTCTTTTCCAAGGGTTTGTAATTATTCCTAGTGATTGTGAAATCTCAGGGTATTCTGAGAGTCTCTCTATTGGACAGAAGTCTTTGAAGATCTTGGGACTCTAGAGAGTGTTCTCATACCTGGTATGTCTCAAATACCCAGGAGCCAGATTCTTCAACCTCACTTTCTGACTCCTTCCTGGAAACACACATCTGTGCAGGGACTTTTCCACAAATTATGTTTTTTTAGATACCAAAGTTTTGTTTTGTAAAATCCATTGCTTCATATAATTTCATATGATCCCTAGGAGGTGGAGTATGGTGGGTTATTTCATTATAGAAGGAAGACACTCCCCTTCTGACATTTTAAGACCATCCAGGTCACACAGAGGGTACCTGGGAAGGTAGACATGAACACTTTCTTTCTTGCTCCAAGATCAGGCATCCACTCTCTTCTTTCCCAAGGTCTCCAGGAAAGACAATTCAAGCCCGTAAACAGGGTGAAAATATAGCAAGCCAGTGGTTTAGAGGGGAAAAAAAGATCACATTTGTGGGCATCAAATTTGTCTTCCCTAGGAGTGAATCCTTGGCTCTGAAGAAGCCAAAAACTTTCGCCAAGGAACAGAGGAGAGTGTTTCGAGCTCCTGATCTGAGAGAGATACTGCGTGTGTTTAATGGTGAGGAATGGTGTCAGAGGGCTCCTTTGATGGAGGAAAAATGGGTAGGAGGCTCCAATTTCTATGTGTGGATGGAGACAGCAAAGCCCAGACACTATGTGCTAAGGATGTGCTCATATTTATGGGGGGGTGACCGGGGGCTTTGTTCATCCTGTCTTTTGCCAGTTCACTACCTCACCATAGCCATTCCCCTCATCTGGAAGAAAATAGATTTCAGGGCTGACTCTATTGCTTATATTTAATATTGTGATTTTTTTTTTATCATTTCAGAGCTGACAGATGTGCAACGCTACTGGGGTAAGGAGGCATCATAGTATAATCAAGCCACCCTGTTTTCATCATCTTTTAGAATTTTTCATTTTCTAGTAGGTCCCATGTTTTAAGACCCATGTTTTCCCTCTCAACACACGCAAACATATTACTTTTCCAGTCAAGTTATTCTAAAGATCCCTTTCAAAATGTCACAAGAAAACTACATCATTACCCTAACCCAAGCCTATATTTTTCAACAGTTGAGGTGACCCTGACTTCTCCCAGGGGTGCAAATGTTGTCATTTCTCCGGATCAGAGACAAGTGAGATATGCGTCCAATCACCAGGACTTTAATACAGGTCTGAATCATAATTATGAAAATTTTGGTGTTCTGGGCTTCCCAGTTATCACATCAGGGAGACATTACTGGGAGGTAGACGTGTCAGAGAAACGTGCCTGGATCCTGGGGGTATGTGGTGAAAACTGTGAAGATACCATGGCGTTTTCATTCGAAACCAGTCAAAATTATCAAAATGTTTATTCAGAATGTCAACCTCTAAGTTTCAGTTTAACAAATGTTTATTCAGGATATCGACCTAAAAATGGCCGTAGAAAAAATGTTTATTCAGGATATCAACCTATAAATGGCAGTAGTCAAAATGTTTATTCAAGATATCAACCTAAAAATGGCTATTGGGTCATAGGGTTAAAGCATGATTCTGTATATAATGCCTTTGATGAATCTTCCTCCTCACATCCTGTGATTTTAACCCTCTCCCTGAGTGTTTCTCCCCATCGTGTTGGGGTTTTCCTAGACTATGAGGCTCGCACTGTCTTATTTCTCAATGTCACCAACCATGGGTTTCCCATTTATAAATTCTCTTCATGTTCCTTTCCTCAGAGAACAGTTCCATATTTCCATCCTATGCAATGTGAAGCACCCATGACTCTGTGTTCACCAAGCTGTTGAGTCTTCTGACATTCACACTCCCTTCTCTATAGTGCCTCTTACTGTAGGTGCATCTAACACACCTGTGCTTATCTGCAACATTCTTACCCTTTTTCCTTGCTGCCTCTCTTTTTTTTCCATTTGAACATCCTTCATTCATTAAGAGGGTGAACAATTTCCCTTGTGTCATATTTTCCCCAATATCAGGTATGTGTTAGAAAATCTTAATTAATTTTCCTTACCCATGGTAAAATGATGGAGGCCCCATAAAGAAAGAGCAGTATTGATGTAACACCTTTGCCAAATTTTACAATCTCATTTACTCCGCCACTGACTGAGAAAATGAAAGAAAACTTTTCGACAACATTTGTATATTAGACCTAGTATAGGAGTCCTTCACTAAAAAGTGAGTGCTGAGCTGTGTCTCAGTTTATCCATGATGCCCATATTCATTAAGGAATTGAGGGGAAAATATCATAAATGATATGTGCTAAGAATGAAAGTTTTGTGTTCAGAGTGTCTAAATTCAAGCCCTGTCTTTACATATTAGAAGTGTAAACTTGAATAGCATATTTAAGTGATATGTTTATTTCCTTAAAGCAATCTTGTTATAAAATTGTACCATATACAAGATCATTGTGAAAAATGCAACCAAGTGTAAAGCATATAACTGTCTCAATAATAAATATTTTATCTATTAATTACTAAACAACATAACCTATATCAGTGTCTCATTAAACAGATTTGTTCCTTCAGGAATACAATGGTTCTTTTCACTGAAGTCTCATTTTTCAGATCCTAGATACCTTTGTGCTGCTGTCAAGACTACTGTAGCTCTTCCTGCCATAAAAATGTGTGTGTGTGTATGTGTGTGTGATCACAGAATTTTATTATAATTCTTATGTTTCTACATAATAGCTCTTATCAAGTAAACTAAATTCTGTAGAGTTCAGTTTCTCATTTAAAAAGTCACCTGATTAATATTGTGAAAATTAAACAATACAACATTTGCAATAACTTCTGTAATTTCTAGCCCATAAGGGGAAGCCTAGTATAAATGTCTATTCCTTTTTGTTTCCTTCTCACTGTGATTGAAATAAATCGTTTTCAGAATGCATGTTACTTTATTTTCAACATTATTTCTTTGTTTTAAGAAACAGAATAAATTGAAGAATTGCAATTTTTTCTCAATCTTACCTAACTACTAAATAAATTTTTGGATAGCCAAATTATCTCACATTTTAAACATTTTCTGTAGTAATTCTATTTCATTGAAGTTGAATTTCATTTTGTGGTCTGTTTGAAAGTGCAAGTCACTCAGTTATGTGTAACTCTTTGTGACCCCATGGACTATAGCCTGCCAGGCTCCTCTGACCATGGAATACTTCAGGCAAGAATACTGGAGTGGGTAGCCATGCCCTTCTCCAGGGGATCTTCTTGACTCAGGGATTGAACCCAGGTCTCCTGCATTGTAAGCTGATTCTTTTCTGTCTGAGCCACCAGGGAAACCCATGGTCTGTTTGTCCAGCTTTAAAAAATTCACAATGATTACATTCACAGTAAAAATGATACATTAATACTCAAAAGTGTAGTCATGGGATCTCTTAACAGTGGTATAGATAAATGTTTTCTGAGCCCTGGTCAGACTTTTGCATTGAGGTGAAAGTTCATAAAAAGGAAGAGAAAATTCTACTATCTTCCTTTAGTGAGATTAGAGAAAGAATTATTTCTGAAATGAATATTCTTTCAGGGATTGATGGAATCCCCATATCTTTTGGAATTTTTCCCCAGTCTTCCTCCAAGCAAATCATAGTTCATTTTTTTCTTTCTAAGGAAATAAAATGGATTATTTGTTTAAGCTATAACTGCTTTTATTCCTGTTTGTTCTCAGGAATTCTCAACTTTCTCATTTTAGGAAGACCTTTGATGAGACAAGGGTTATCAAGGAAGACTTTTCCACTGTTTCTGTGTGTGTGTGTGTGTGTGTGTTTGTATGCACAATCAATATCTTAGTACTGATTCTTGGAAACAGAAAAAATTTGGGCTTTTAAATTTTCCCTTTGACCTCTGCCTTCCTGTCTGCCCACTGCTACTATAACTAAAGTTCTGACTTACTAGGAAAAATCTGTACTCTTGAATTATTGACCAATGACTCTCTAGGGACATTGATGCCTTTTCTTTTACTGGAATGCCCCATTCTCCAGTTCAGGATGAAGCACCTAGTTATGAGAAAATGAAGATCTGAATGTCTATATACAAAAGAAAAGATCAGTTCACTGTGTGGTACTCACTTTCTCACAGAGGTTCCTGACCCCAGAAATGAAACCACCTGCTGATGAAAAGAATAGAAATCTATAAGTTTCTCCCAGTTACAGATTCTCTTCTCAGTAAAAGACTAAGAAAGTGTCCTGGAATTTCATCAATAACTGATGCTGGAAAACTAGACAGTTATATGTAAGAGAATAGAATTGAACATTTCCTCAGACCGCATAAAAAAGTAAATTAAAAATGGATTAAAGCCTTAAATGTAAGCCCTGAAAGCATAAAACTCCTAAAAGAGAATGTAAGTAAGACAGTTTCTCATAAAAATCATTGCAATATGTTTTTGAATCTGTCTCCTAAGGCAAAAGAAATAGAAACAAAAACAAAAAAAGAATGAGACTTAATTAAAAGCTTCTGCACAACAAGCAAAACAATTGGCCAAATGAAAAGACAACATACAGAAAGGAAGAAAATGTTTGCAAGTGATATGACCACTAGGGGTTAATATCAAAATTTATCAAAAAAACCAAGACCCCAACAACAAATAAATAGAAGCCTGGAATAGACATTTTTCTAAAGAAGACATAGATTTCTAACAGGCACATGAAAAAATTCTCAACATTGCTAATCATCAGGTTTGATGAAAATCAAGCCTACAAAGAAATATCACCTAACATCTGTCAAAATGATTATTGTCAAAATTCCACAAAAAGAAAATAAATAGCACAAATACCAAATGTTGGTGAAGAGGGAGGAAAAACAGGGAACACTGGCACAGTATCGAAATTTTTAATTGGTGTAGGCCCTATAGAAACAGTACAGAGGTTCTTCAAAAAGCTGAGAGTAGAAATGCCATATGATTCAGCAATTCCACTCCTGGGTATGTGTCTGAAGAAAATGAAAATATCAATTCAAAAAGATAATGCACCCCAAAGTTCACAGCAGTATTATTTCTTACGGACAAGATAGGGAAGCAGCCTAAGTGTCCATACAGATGCATGAACGAGTTGTGGTGTATATACACACTACATGTCTGACTATGGATCAGAAGAGTCCAGGTTCAACGCCTGGCTGGCTCGCGGTGTGCATCATCATTTGGGGGTTTCCCTGCTAGCTTAGCTGGTAAAGAATCTGCCTGCAGTGCAGGGACCCCAGTTTGATTCCTGGGTTGGGAAGATCTGCTGGAGAAGGAATAGGCTACCACCTCCTGTATGCTTGGGCTTCCCTTGGCTCAGCTGATAAACAATCTGCCTGAAATGTGAGAGACCTGAGTTTGATCCCTGGGTTGGGAAGATTCCCCGGAGAAGGGAGAGGCTACCCACTCCAGTATTTTGACCTGGAGAATTCCATGGACTGTATAGCCCATGGGGTCTCAAAGAGTGGGACAGGACTGAGCGACTTTCACTTTCACTTTTCATACACAATGGAATATTACTTGCCTATAAAATAAAGTGAAATTCTGCCATTTGCAACATGCATGGACCTAAAGTGCATTAGCTTAGTGAAATAAGTCAGATAATGAAAGTAATTTGTTATCACTTATATGTGGAATCTAAAAAATAAAACAAAGTTATATAAAAAAACAGACACAAGGCAAGGGTGGGATGTTCTGAGAGAATAGCATTGAAATAAGCATACTATCAAGGGTGAAACAGATCTCCAGCCCAGGTTGGATGCATGAGACAAGTGCTCAGGGCTGGTGCACTGGGAAGACCCAGAGGGATGGGATGGGGAGGAAGGTGGGAGGGGGTATCAGGATGGGGAACACATGTAAATCCATGGCTGATTCATGTCAATGTATGGCAAAAACCACTACAATATTGTAAAGGCTAAAAAAATTAGCCTCCAACTAATAAATGAAAAAAAAAAAACAAAAACACAAATCCTAGATATAGAGACCAATCTGGTGGTTACAACTGGTGAGTGGGAAGCAGGGAGAAATGAGGTATTTATATAGAATTAAGAGATACAAACTACTATGTATAAAATAAATAAGGTACGAAAATATATTATATACTATGGGCAAATCTAACTGTTGCTTGTAATAAACTTTAAATGGACTCCAATATATAAAAACATAGAGCTTCCCAGGTGGCGCTAGTGGCAAAGAACCCTCCTGCCAATCCAGGAGAGATGTAGTAGAGATGCAGGTTTGATCCCTGGGTGGGGAAGATCCTCTGGAGGAGGGCATGGCAATCCACTCCAGTATTCTTGCCTGGAAAATCCCATGGACAGAGAAGCCTGGCAGGCTACAGTCCATGGGGTTGCAAAGAGTCAGACACAACTGAGCGACTTTCACTTTCATATAAAAAAATTGATTATTTGAAATTTAAATACTGAGAAGACCTGCTTGATCCAGTTGTCTGTGTCCCTCCCCCCTGTACTCCCCGGCCCCCCTCCCTAATAGCAGAGCCTATGTCTCAGGGGATCCTGGATTCAAGGAAAGAGTGCATCATCTTGGTGATGACAGCAAATCTAGCAGAAACAAGGCAACAATGACCTTGGTGGCATAAGGAAGTGAAAGTCGCTCAGTCATGTCCGACTCTTTGCAATCCCAGGCCAGGCTCCTCTATCCACGAGATTAGCCAGGGAGGAACACGGGAGTGGATTGCCATGCCCTCCTCCAGAGGATCGTTCCAACCCAGGGACCCAACCTGCATCTCTTACGTCTCTCCTGGGTTGGCAGGCAGGTTCTTTACCACTAGCACCACCTGGGAAGCCCTACAGAGATGGTGGAGGCTGGAAATTGCCACCTCTCAAACACAACCAGAGGCAAAGCAGATAGGAGAGCTCAAAACCTTGTTACCACCTACTGGAAAACAAAGGAAAGGACTGTCTCAAAATCTGTCATTTAATTTCACAGGCACAGAGAACAATTCATCAAACAGTGTGAAGAAGCACAGTAAACCATTCAACAAAGAGAAAATGACAATTCTTCAGAGACCAAACAAAGTAACAGAATGTTTTGATCTAACTGATAGAGAATTCAAAATAGGTCTGAAGAAACTCAAAGAGATAAGAAAACTAAGAAAAGCAGTTGAATGAGCTTAGAAATAAAATTACAGAACAGAGGAATGCTTTCCCCAAAAGACTAAAGAATAGCCAAACAAATTCTGGAGCTGAAGAACACACACACACACAACGGAGTAAAGAATTCACTGGAAGACATTGAAAATAGAGCAGACCATAGGAAGAGAGAATTTGTGAGCTCACAGAAAGAAATCTAAGGATGATACAAGTAGAAGAGGAAAGAGAAATATGATACTAAAAGATGAGGAACACTTCTCTGGTAGCTCAGTGGTAAAGAATCCCCCAGCCAAAACAGGACACATGAGTTGGGTCTCTGATTCAAGAAGATCCTGCGTGCCGTGAAGCTACTAACCTTACAGCGTGTGCTCTGCAACAAGAGAAGCCATTGCAGTGAGAAGCCCACATATGGCAAGTAGAGTAGACCCCACTTGCTACAAATAGAGAAAGCCCCTGTGGCAACAAACATCTAACACAGCCCTAAGTAAGGAAATAAGGAAATTCTGTAAGAGCTAGCTGACAGTTTTAGGAAGGGCACTACTAGCGTTAATGTGTATCCCATTAGAAAAAGAGAGGAAAGAAGGAAAATAAATATTATTTAAAGAAATCCAACTTTTCTTTATTCCCAATAAATAATCCAGTATTTATTAATATTAAAAGACTCCAATAGAATCAAAGTTTTAAAAAAAAATAAAGTGGATCAGGGATATCTGCTCTCATCCCTACTTGTTCCCTCAAATTCCCAGTTTCTTTAACTTTGGACAATCTTTGATTTGACAAGAGATTCTCAGGAGGATTTTTTTCCAGTTTCTGTGTCTGTATGTGTATGCACGTACTCATATCTTAGCTCTCATTCCTTCAACAAATTGGATAATGTCCAGCCAACTTGGGGAACGAAAACTACTGAGTCTCCAGATGCAATTCTAGTCTCATCTGTAAACAACACACTCACAGACACACCCAGAAAGAATGTCTAATCTGGGCACCCAGTGACTAGTCTTGTTGACATGTGTGCTCAGTTGTGTCTGACTCTTTGCTACACCTTAGATGGTAGCCTGCCAGGCTTCTCTGTCCGTGAAATTTTCCAGGCAAGAATACTGGAGTGGGTTGCCATTTCCTACTCCAGAGGATCTTCCCAATACAGGGATTGAACCTATGTCTCCTGGGTCTCCTGAATAGGCAGGCAGATTCTTTACCACTGAGCTACCTGGGAAGCCCCTTGTTGACACATAAAATTAACCATCTCACTAATTTTCCTACTTTATCATTATTATGCTAAGGTCATAGGGATTATATGTTAAATAATGTTAGATGACATTGCCCAATAAATGTCATGCCTACAGTTTCATCTTTCTCAGCCTATTTAGGAAAAGTGTCAATTTGGTCATATCACGTCTATTTCCTCAAAGTTGGCGTCAGTGAACAACTGCTTTGTGATCGCCCCTCTGACCGACCACTTGAGTGATTTCAGATTTGTTGAGCCATCTCCTCTAACATGACCTAATAGGATAGACTGGCCAGATTCACTGACTTTAGCTTATGGACACGGGCCAGGGGAAAGCACAGCAGTGTTGCTGCCTCAGGGAAATCCTCAGTGTGGGTCTTCACTGGGGTAAAGGGGGTAATTTACTCTTTCCTCCAGACAGCTTATCAGTAAGGAAACAAGACAAGTTGGGTGTCTGTGAAATTAACTTGCTCAGTAAGTTCAGTTTTCCAAAGGATAAAATACTTTGAAGAGACAGGAGAACAGTTTCCAGGAGGAGAGCTGAGATAGAGAGAAACTATCATTGACCCACCAAGCTCAGGCACAAAAGCCTTGTCATTGCCCATAGAACCTATACGGAGAGCTTCTATTGGCCTACAGTTTATCTTATCCTTTCCTGCCCTTACTCCACACCCTTGAATTTAACTTTCATTTCCCTCATCTTCTACTTCGGATCATCATAGTGGAGGTCAGGCCCCTGGTGAGGTGAGTGAATCCTGAACACATCTGCCCAGGGCCTGTCTTCACTCTTCTCCAAGGAATCACAACTTCTCCACTGGTGTCTGAGGATAACTGAGTGGTTTGTAGAGGGCAGAGTTTGAGAGACACACTAGAAAAAATTAAATCTTCTTGGGTGAGTTTTATTTGTTGTGTGGAAGCTGTTCTAAAGGGGGAAAAAGTCCAACTTGCAGACTTCCTTCTGAGAGTGCTGACTGAAGATATGTCTGGGGAGGGGAACTATTACAAGAAGCGGGGCTGGAATAAAGCAAATGACTTTATTGTTTCTTCCTTGGAAGGGATGTTTATTTTTCAAGGCTGAATCTACCCACAGCTCCTTCCCATTCTGTGAGTTTGAATTGCACCTTGCTGAGGACATTTATCTGCATGACTGTGTAGGTAAATTCTCATTCCCTAGGCTTGCCTGGGCTCAGGTGTTGGATGCTATGACATCTGGCAGGTTCTGCAGGCTGTCATGAATTCTCTTGTCCAGACTCGGAACTGCTGCACTTCCTTACATCCCTAACCTGTTCATCCTTCTCCTTGAGCCAGATAGGCCACCTAGAACCAACTCAGCTGAGAGATCAGAGGCAAGGGGAGCACATGGGAAGAATTTCTAGAAGTGACATCTGGAAGCATTTAACTTCTAATAACAGTGATATCTAACTTTTATTTTTAAAATCTTACTTGATTGGTATTAATGATATAAAAGGATGTCAGAGAAGTATTATCATAACAACATTGTGAGACCCACATGGAAAGTAATTTAGAGGAGTCTCTGCATTTCCCCCCCTTTCCTCCTTCCTATAGAAGTTTCATCTGCACCCACCTTTCTCAGGCATATGGATGACACAAGTCAAATCTTTTTCCTCACTCCAATTTCCCTTTTTCTGACCAAGTCTTGTTTCATCAAGGTTGACTTTGGAGATAGTCACCTCTGCCACCTATTCTTGTCAACTTCTTGGGCGTGGTCAGTGTTAGACCCTTGTCTTCTGAATTCATACAGTTCACCTCTGTCAGGCCAATTGCAAGCCTTTAGAATTGTTTTGTTACTTTAGTTTTTCAGGTTTTACTTTGCTAGTATTGTAAAGTATTTATATTAAATAATAGTAGATGACTTCCTGGGAAATATTACAAAACCCAATTTCACATTCCAATTCTATTTGGGAAATGTGAAGTTTTCTCATATAACATTCACAACTTGTGGCTATATTATGTTTAGAGAAACAGTTTAACTGTAGTCACAAAAGAAGAAAGTCATCTCTATGATCTTACTATTTTCCCTTTTATGTAAATACTGTCTTTTTATGTCCTTTATGCTTATCTTTGACTGTTATATCTGAGGTGTTTTAAGTTTGTGTTTTCATGAGCTCCAAGTTAAAAGATCAAAGGTAGGGATCAGGCTTCTGACATCATGGGAGTCAAATGGGACTTGAAGTTTCATCAGGCAGATGCCTCTCATGTTCCCACATCTATCTTCCTGTTGCCGAGGGAAGCTTGTTTCACTGCTTAGAGAGTGATGGAGTGTCATCCTTCAGGTATGAGGACTGGTTCCTTCATGTCTCTTGTGAATCTAGCTGCTTTGATATTAGATTCTTGGAGCACTGCAAGGAAAATAAATTTTGCCATTTCATGTCTGAATGCATGCTCTGGGCCTCCCTTCTTTATAGGCTCTTGATGCATCTCAGCAGTAGCTGGTTCTTGAATAGGATGAGAAATAATTGGAGGCCCCTCACCATATTTTAAGCAAAGCTTTAGCCATAAAATGATATAATGTCTACCCCTGACCTTGATATTCATTAACGTGTTATCTTGTGCACCTACCAAAATGCACTTAATACACCCAGACTAGTTTTACTGTCAAAAATGTGGCCTTAAAGTGAAACGTTGCTGCTGAGCCATGAAAGACACCAGGATTCTTGGCCTCCAGAGGACAGGAATTCAATCCAGGGCCAGTGGCGAGGCTTGATTGCTCAAAGCTTCTGTTTAACAAATTTTTATTGAAGTATAAAAGAGATTGACAAAGCTTCTGACATAGACATCAGAAGGGGGCAGAAGTAGTGCCCCCCTTGCTAGTTATAGCAAGCTGTTTTATGTCTTTTAGACAGCTATTAATTAGATAAGAGAGATGTCTCAAGGCTGAGGGAGCTTCACCAGCCCCTCTCCCACAAAATGCATTTTTGAGATAGGATGGCATGAGGTGTGTCATCCCCCAGCCATGAAACAATTGATATGAATACTGGTTTGTTGAGCTATTATCTGTCCAAGATTTGAGAAAAGAAAAAAAGTTAGTCTTAGGTGGAACCACTTTGAAGAAAGGCAAATTCCAAAGCAGATACATAGTTTCATTAACATAGCTTAAGGAACATATTTCCATAAGAAAAACACATTGGTTAGCTCAAGGATTGAGAAAGTCAAATTCAGGTGGAACGAGGTGTCATCATGGCAACACAGAATTTTAAGAGAAACCTTGTTTTAATTTATTATAGAGAAGGAAAAAAATCTGACACTTATAGTTTGTTTCCTTCTGCTGCTTAAGGGAGACATGAAGAATGTCTGACACTTGCAGCCTATTTCCTCCATTTGGAGACCCCTGGCCTTCCTGCCTGTTACCCTCTCAAAAGTCTGCTGACTTTTCACTTTATTGTAACCCAGTAGGCTTCCCAGAAAAACAAAACACACACACATACACACACAACACAGAACAAACAACAACGACAATAACAAAACTTAGAAGAGTAAGCCAGTATTACCTTTCCAGGAAGAAAGATTCCAGGACTGATGCTACCCCTTGTTCCCACATATCTAGTCCAACTCCCAATCTTGTTCTCTTACCTCTTCTTATCTTACTCTCACCCGCTGCCCAGCATTTCCTTCATCACCCTGTCCCTCAAGCTATCATCATCTCTCCACTGAGCAGCTGTGCCTGCATCCTACCTGATCTTCCCAATTCCGCACTGGGTCCATCCAACATCTCACAGCCCAAGGGCACAGCTGGTCATGCCCCCACTCCTCTCTGATGGGAAAACATTAATAACTTCTCCTGACTCTTGGAGATGGGTCCCTGAATGTTACATAATTTGGGAAGTGTCATGTGTAACGTCACTGCAGCCTCTTGTGATGCACAAAGCCTAGCAGTCTTCTGTACAACAGCCACACTGGCCTTTTCAAACTCATACAAGATGATATGTCTTCCACACACAGCTCGTTTCCTCTACCTGGTAGGTTTTTTCTTCTTTCTCATTCCATGTTTCCTTTGTCTTCTTCAGTTTGCACTTTCACTGTTGTGTTTTCAAGCTGAAATTCTTGGATAACCTTTATTTTCTCCAATTATTTGATTTCTAAACAACATCTGCATCTTTTTGGTAATGTTTTCCACATTTGTTCTTTTGTGTGTATACAAGTATATATATCTGCACCTAAGGCTGAATTTTTATTTACTATTACTTTCCAGGTGAATATCAAGTTAATAGTGGTTTAAACCTTCTGTTTAGACTCATATTTCTTTTTATGGATATTAGTCTAGTTGCTAGCATATGTTACTTATTAGTGATTATTAGTTGAATGATCTTGCCCAATATATTGAGTTTTTTTTTCAAGACGGACGTTTATTTCACCTGTTTATGTGTTTTCAGATACCTGACTTGTGTAATCAGTTGAATATATTGATACTACATCCCTCCCTATAATCCTCTTATACACACACATCTTTGGGCTCCTATCAATATCCTTGACCTATTTCCAGGCCAAGGTGAAATCACTATTTATCCACTAAGACTTCCCAGTATCTCCCAAGTGATCTGTATCTCTTCACTTCTTCACTTCCACACCCCCACTGCATTAGGTAATAATTGAGTCCATGAATTTGCCTTTGTTTGTCTTTGATTAGCTCAGTGGGTAGGAGGCAGGCCCCTGAAGGAGGGCCCCTAATACATTAGGTTTAGTTCCACTCTGTGTATTGAAGATACATGATCTTTGTAAGTCACCATCTCTCTTTACATATCTGATAATGGGTTTGCTCTTACCAAGTACAGACACACATAGTCAAATATTATATGTGTGTGCTCAGTTGTGATCGACTCTTTGCGACCTCACGGACTGAAGCCCGCCAGACTCCTCTGTCCATGGGATTTTCCCAGCAAGATTACTGGAGTGGGTTGCCATTTCCTCCTCCAGAGGATCTTCCTGACCCAGGGATTGAAACTGAGTCACCTGCATCTCCTGTATTGGCAGGCAGATTCTTTACCACTAAGCCACCTGGGAATCCTTGTCATATATTAAAATTATGTAATGACAATAAGGGAAATCACTGTAAAAGTCCAACAAATGATGACAATGATTACACTGTGATAAGTCTTCAGAGCAGGTCTATGTGATAAGAGAACACTTAAGGAGAATTTACTGAAGTACAAGAGACAGTCATACTGATATTTTGATACTGAGGATATTTGGGGCATGGAGAGATGTTGGGTCACATAGGGATCTTAGTGGAAAAGGTGTCAGGTCATCCTTTTGTTTAGTAAAATTAAATAATAAAAATAATTCCACAGATAAGGATGTAATTTGTCATGTGACATGAATCAAGAGTAAAGTATTTAAAATTATTATGAAATGTCTTTACAGAATTGTATTGGTTTCTGCCAAATATCAACATAAATCAGCTATAGATATTGAACCTCCCTCCCACCTCCTTCCCCATCCCACCGCTCTAGGTTGGTATATAGTCCTGGTTTGAGTTCCCTGAGTCATAGAGCAAATTCCCATTCAATGAAAAAAATAAATAAAAAAGTTTAAAGTATTATGAAATATCCTTTTTGCCAGGTCACCAAGCTCCTTATCTTGTATCTTCATGTTTCATTTTTGTCCATCAATAATCTGGTATTGGACTGGACTTAATTTATTCACAACTAGTATCTTGCATTTCTATCTTTCTAACTCTGCCCCCTTATAAACCTTCCAACACACAGGAATCTCTGAGAAAGAGTACCCTCCGAAGTCAGGACAAGTCGGAGCAGCTGAGCAACACTCATGGCTTCAGGAATCGTGATGAACCTACAGGAGGAGGTGACCTGCCCCATTTGCCTGGAGCTTCTGACAGAACCCCTGAGCCTTGACTGTGGCCACAGCTTCTGCCAAGCCTGCATTACTGCAAACAACATGGTGTCCATGAGCGGCCAAAACGAGGAGAGAAGGTGCCCTGTGTGCAGAATTAGTTATGAGCCTGGGAACCTGCGGCCTAATAGGCATGTGGCCAACATAGTACAGAGGCTCAGAGAGATCAAGTTGAGCCCAGAGGTGGAGCAAGAGAAAAATCTCTGTCTGCGCCACGGAGAGAAACTCCTGCTCTTCTGTGAGGAGGACAGGGAAGTCATTTGCTGGCTTTGTGAGCGGTCCCAGGAGCACCGTGGTCACCACACATTCCTCATGGAAGAGGTTGCTCAGGACTATCAGGTAAGAGAAAAGAATGGAGGAAAGACAGGTTGTAGAGTGTTACTTGAGGGGAAATTTCCACTTTGCATTGGACTTTGTTTACCTGGTCACCATGGACTTGAGGCTTGTGATCTCTTTTCATCCTATGCCCACCTTCTGATGTCTGAGGGGTGTTTCTGTGAATTCCCCCAATTACAAAGTAATGATCCTATACACAGACTTCTGATCAGAAGTAGGTGGAGATCTGATGCCCAAAGAAGCTCTCATGATGACTTTGAACAGGAGGGTAACGAGGACACTGGGTGGATTGAGGTGTAAGTTGTTTCCTTGCTGCAGGATCAGGTTTCTTCCAGAACAAAGAGAACCAGTCTTCTTTGGAGAGAGAATGCTGACTCCTATCTCTTGAGTCTTAAGAATACATTCCCCACCTCAGATTTTCTCCCAGGTCATAGATTCTAATAGCTGTTCTCTATAGTTTTTGTAAAGTGGATTCTCTTTGGAAATCAGCCTCATTTCTCTCTCATTTATCCTCTACAGTGATGCTGAGAAAGTCCATAGCTTGACTCTGATGTGGTTCTTTTCTCACAGAAGAAACTCCAGGAAACTCTAGAGAAGCTAAGGGAGAAGCAGCTGGAAGCTGAGGAGTTGGAAGTTAAAGTCAGAGCACAGATTGCTGCCTGGAAGGTAGGAGAAGGCACTTCCTGAGGGAGTTAGACAGATATCTTGGACAGGACCTTGGGTGGTCACAAGTAGCGGCCTTCCTCTTTGTTCCCTGACAGCTGTCATTTGATTAGTCCTTTCCTTCATCCTATCCCTGATAGGGGTGGTGCTAATAAGGGAACATATCACAAATGAACATAGATTCTGGAAGGGAGGTATTTATACAGAGGACATCTGTCATGAGGATAACAAGGGAATTTCATATTCCATTCCTGTCATGTGTTTTGTCCTTGACTCTTCTGAATGAGACATTTGGCAATGGATTATGGCTCTGTCCTGGCTTCCCTGGTAGCTCAGCTGTTAAAGAATCTGCCTTCAATGCAGGAGACCACGGTTTGATTCCTTGGTTGGGAAGATCCCCTGGAGAAGGGATAGGCTACCCACTCCAGTATTCTGGCCTGGAGAATTCCATGGACTGTATAGTCCATAGGGACGCATTCAGAGTTGGACACAACTGAATGACTTTCACTTTCACTTTCATAGTTTTGTCAGACATAACTGAGCATCTTACACCTGTCCTCAGCGTTCAACCTTAGCAGAAGGTGGTGGGAGGGAGTCAAGAACAATACAGGAAGGCACGAGCATCCTGGACATCTATGTGAAGACTGAGTCACAGCCAGGGGTCCCATTTGACTATGAGTTGTCTTCAACAATGCAGACTTGGGACTATTATTTTGAAATGTGATGTAGAGAAAAAAGAAATATCATGTGAGCTTCCCTAATCATTGCTTCCCTCCTTTCTCTCTGTCTTCCTCTCTCTTTCTCATACTCCTGAAGGATCAAATACAACATGAGAGACAAAATGTCAAGGCAGTGTTTCAAAAACTGAGAAAGAACCTTAAATATGAGGAGGTGAAGGAAATGCAAAAACTGAAGAGTAAGGAGGAAGTTGGTCTACGTAACCTGGCAGACTCTGAGCGTGTGCTGATCCAGCAGAGCCAGTTGGTGAGAAATCTCATCTCAGATGTGGACCGTCGTTTGAAAGGATCAACAACGGAGATGCTGCAGGTAACATTGGGCAAGAAACCCCAGCATCTGTGATATGAACACTTGAGCTTTACTGTTCGTATGATATATAGCTTTCTATGTTTTTAACTTCACCCTTCTTATATCGTTGAATGTAAAATATATGTCCTGTACATAGCAAGTGGCTTTTTATCAGGTCAAAAAATCTTCCTTTTAATGGGGTATTAATACAATGACATTTAATAATGCAATCATTGATCTGGTTACATTTAAATTTATCATTTTTCTATTTGCATTCCATATGGCTAGTTTTCATTCTTTCAACTAGGTTCTTTTGTGTTAAACAAATATCTCGGGTATAAAATATTGTTTTGTTATTTTATAACTATGTATATTTTTCATTTTTTCCTAATAGCTGCTCTAATGATTAGAATGTTTCCTATCCCATTGTGATCTACTCCTGACTAACATCAACTTCATTTCAGTAAAAATAGAAACTTCCTGTACCACTGCTTCCTTTTCTTCCAGCAACAACACAATGATGCTTTTAATATTGCACCCAATCCTACAGGCAAGCATCTGAACTTTTCAGAATAATGAGAAGAAAAATTCTCTTTTCTTCTGGAGTTTATGTCAGGAGGTTTATGTTTTCTTCATTAACTGAGAGTAAAGTCAATATGAATGATAGTTGCTCAGTCGTGTTTGGCTCTTTGCAACCCCATGGACTATAACCCACCAGGCTCCTCTGTCCATGGAATTCTCTAGGCAAGAATATGGGAGTAGGCTGTCATTTCCTTCTCCAAAAGTCAATATAGGTGGACTAAATAGAATTGGAGAAAGACACAGACCAGATTCTGATGACAAGGTTGGAGCTTCAAAATTGAGCATTGATTAAAATTGTAATTGTATTCACAAAATTTTCTATCTATTGCAGTTTTATTTGATTTTTGTCATATACAAGAAAAGAGCAGAGGGACTTTGTGTTTTGTTTTTTGTGTGCGGACCCAGCTGTTGTACTAGTTTTTTGTAACATGGAAATAAGTCTAATATTAAAGACACCAAATATACGGATAAATATCTGCTCAGAAAAAACCAACATCTCTGATGATTAAGAAGATTAGATGGCTACAAACTGTTAAGGATTTGAACAAAATTGACTCAGCACAAACTAAAGTGCAGATAAATGCTCTAGTTTTTGGACAGTGATTGAGTGCTTATTGGTAACATTAGGAAAATGGGATACAAGAGAGGAGACAGTTTAGTTGATGAATAGTAAGTTACATATTAGACATCCTAAATTACTGATTCTTGTGACATTTTTTACCAAATAGATTAATAAGCATTTAAGAGACAAAACTGAGTAAAAGTAAAGATTTGGAAATCAACTGCACATGTGTATGTTGAACTTAAGGGAGTGAAAGAGATCACTGATAGTGTATAAAATGAGGCTAGAGAGACATGAAAAACACATACATTTGTTTATACAATGTTTATACAATTTGTTTATACAAATGTTGTTAATACATTTGTTTACTTCCAGCCTCATAAAAGCCATGTAAATAGCTTGAGGAATATTAGGATTATGTATTCATCTTTGTTTCTCCAAAGCCTGACTTTAAGCTTGACAAATAATAGTAGAATACTTGATACATTTGTTGAATAAATTAAAGAACCATTAAATATTCAAATAGCCTCATGGGGCATTTTATGCCTTTGCAGGAAAGTGAATATGTTGGTTTTTCATGTTCTTTCATCAGCACATACTAAAAGCCTCCTGCTCTTACAAGTGTCAAAGCTATTTTACCTTTGTTGAAAATGTGACAGTGTCACAAGAGTCTTCTAGAATGACTGGCCTCACTCTTGTTTTTACTTTTGCTCTCACTTTGAGACCATCTTATTCACACAATCAGGGGTGGAGGGGATGTAATTAAGATTTCTAAGTGGGAGGACCTATTACTTCTTGACTCATGTTTTTTTCCTCACTAGGATGTGAATGACATCATGAAAAGGTACGTGTGGGAGACCAGAGATTGTCCATTTATGGAATAAAAATAATTAAAATCACTATCTAGATGTATCTGGTGGCCACTTAGAGGAAAATAATGGTCAAGGAAGAAAAAATGGTATATAGATTTGCCTTCAATTTCTGTTCACAAATCAAGGCTAAATTTTTCCTAATGATTAAGAATGGACCAACTTCTATGGTAGATAATTGAGGTCATTGAAAGTCACAGAGTTTAGTCAGTAGCCATGATAGGAATAAGACGTTGCAATAACAGACTCCTGTGACTTCAGACGTTTAATTCACACTTGGTATCCTTATGCAACTCAGCTTTCATACATATTTAGTAGGTGCTTGAATTACTTTGGGAGAGTCATGTCTTTTTTATCTGCCAAGCACCCAAATTGGAGACAACTCCTTTATATTTGAATTTTGCCTTGGGTATAGAAGAGACTTGGCCCTTCTATATCTTTCTGGTTAGATTTCCAAAAACAGACTTGAATATCAAAGAATATTATGGCTGTGCTACAAACAATTGATCTATCTTGCTCATATACTCTAGAAGGCAGAGTGGAAAGAGAGTATCCTTGTGTTTGAATTTGCACGTGTACATGGTAGCATCAAGATTTTTACAAACACATGAAATTTAAACCACTGTTGCTTTAGTATTCCTAATGTCCTATTTTTCAAGGGTTTGTCATTATTCCCAGAGAACCTGAGATCTCAGGGTTTTCTGAGAGCCTCTGTATTGGGGAGCAGACTTTGAAGATCTGGGGAATCTCTAGACAGTGTTCTGCTACCTAACTTTCTGACACCTCAAACGCCTGGGAGCCAGGTCCTGCTCAAATGCCTGGGAGCCAGGTCCTGCTACCTAACTTTCTGACACCTCCCTGGAACACATATCTATGCAGGGATTTTTCCACAAATTAATATTTTGTGGTACCAAAATATTATTTCAAATAATTTCATATGCTTTCTAGAAGCTAGAGAGGGAGAGGTTAATGATTTCACTAAAGAAGGAAGAAACTGTCCTTCTGACAGGTCAATACAGTCCCAGGTCACACAGAGGATAACTAGGAAGGTGGACATTAGCACATTCCTTCTGGCACCAAAGTCAGGTATCCACTCTCTCTTTTCCCAAGACAGTTCAAGTGTATCAGTGGAGTGAAAGTCAGTGGTTTGAGAGGAACAAGAAGTCAGTCACGTGGGGGTCAATCTTTTTCTTCCCTAGGAGTGAAACCTTAACCCTGAAGAAGCTCAGAACTCTCCCCAAGGGACAAAGGAGAATGTGTTCAGCTCTTGATCTGACAGACATACAGCGAGTGTATAATGGTGAGGAATGCCACCTAAGTGGGTGTCTGTGGAATTCTTGTGATGGAGGGAAAATGGGGAGGAGGCTCCAATTTCTAGATATGGATAGAGACAGCAAAGCCCAGATACTTTGTGCTGACGATGCGGTCATATTTATGGGAAGTGACCAAGTGTTCGATCATCTTCTCTTTCATTAGTTCAATACCTCACCACAGCCCTTCCCCTAATCTGGAAAAAGTAGATTTCGGAGCTGACTTGCTGGCTTATATGTAACATTATGGTTTATTAACCATAATAATAATATTGGTTTATTAACCAATAATAATAGTGCTATTATTTTTATTATTTCAGGGCTGACAGATGTGCAACGCTACTGGGGTAAGGAAACATCACAATGTTATCAAGCTACCCTATTTTCATCATCTTTTAGACTTTTTCATTTTCTATTAGGTCTCATATTAAGATGTCTGTTTCCACTCCCAACACACACACACACACACACACACACTACCTTTCCATTCAAGTTATTTTAAAGATATCTTTTACCGCACCATAAATAAACCTACATAATAGCCCTAATCCAACTCTGTAATTTTTCAACAGTTCACGTATTCCTGAATCTTCTCGCTAGGACCTTGCCATTTCTGAGAACCAGAAGCAATTGAGATATGTGTGCAATTTGGAACCAAACCATATATATAAGAGTGATGATTTTGAAGATTATTGTGTCCTGGGCTCCCCAGTTATCACATCACAGAAATATCATTGGGAGGAAGATGTATCAGAAAAACCTGTCTGGATCCTGGGAGTATATGGTGGAAAACAGCATGGATATAAGAAGTTTCTATTTGAAAACAATGGAAATTGTCAATATGTTTACTGGAGATATCAACCTAAATATAGCTACTGGATTATAGGGTTAAAAAATATATTCAGAAAAAAAAAATATGTTCAGTTTGAATATGATGCTTTTGATGAGTCTTCTTCCTCAGGTCCCTTGATCTTAACCCTCTCCCTGAGTGTTCCCCCCTCCATTGTATTGGGGGTTTTCCTAGCCTATAATACTGATGTCTTATTTGTCAATGTCACAGACCAAGGAATTCTCATCTATAAACTCTTTTCATGTTCCTTTACTCAGAAAATGTTTCCATATTTCAGTCCTGGGAAACGTAATGCTCCCATAACTCTGTGATGGCCAAACTCTTGAACTTTCTTAGATTCACACTCACTTCTTTGTAGGATCTCTTGATATATGTGCATCTAAGACACCTTTGATTATCTACTATTGCCCCACCCCTCTGTCTTGTTCAATTTAAATATCCTTACTTCATCAAAGGCTTCCTTGGTGACTCATTGGTAAAGAATCTGCCTACCAATGCAGGAGACATTCAATGCGGTTGGGTTCAATCCCTGGGTGGAGAAGATCCCCTGGAGAAGGAAACGGCTACCCACTCCAGTATTCTTGTCTGGGAAATCCCACGGACAGAGGAGACTGGTGGACTACAGTTCATGGGGTAACAAAGAGTCAGACATGAGTTAGCGACTAAATAACAACAACAACAACAACAATTCATCAATAGGGTATAAGATTTGTTTGTGTCATATTTTCCCAATATCATTTTTGCATTTGGAGAAAATTTTAATTCATCATTCCCCATATCCTAAGGAAAAATGACTGATGCCTCATAAAGAAAGAAAAGTATTGAAGGGACGTCTCTGCCAAATTTTTAACAATCTCATTTCCTCTGTCACTGACTGCTAAGAAGGAAAGCTTTTCAACAACTTTTGCACACTGTCAGACACCTAGTTTAGGAGTCATTCTCTAAAGAATGAGTGCTGAGTAGTGTTTCTGTTTATCTATGATGTCCCTTATTCATCAAGGAATTAAGGAGAAAATATCATAAATGATATGTACTAAGAGAGGAAGTTTTGTGTCCAGAGCATTTGAGTTCAAGTCCTGTCTCTCTACACATTAGCAGTATAATCTTGAATAACATCCCTAAACATTGCTCATTTTCTTAAAGTAATCTTGATATTAAAATTGCACCATACATAAGATCATTGTGAGAAGATAAATGTTACTAAATGTAAAGCATCTAAGTGTCTCAGCTTAAATATTTGATCTATTAATTAATGAAAAATAAAACCTTTGTCAGTGTCTTATTAAACAGGTTTGTGCTTTCAGGGGCATAATGTTTTGTTTTATTTTTTATTGATCTCTCTTTTTCAAGATCCTAGACACCTTTGTGCCTCTGTCCAGACTACTGCAACCAGCTCTCCTTGTCACAGAAAACCATGTGTGTGTGTGTGTGTGTGTGTGTGTGTGTGTATAATTATTGTTAGAATTTTATTATGGTTTTTGTGTTTCTACACACTCGCTCTTAGCAAGTAAACTAGATTCTATGATACTCAAGATCTCATTTGTAAGAAAAAACAATTATACAAAATTTACCTGATTAGTATTGTGAAAGTTAAACAACACAATGTTTGAAACAATACCTCTAATTTCTAGCGCATAAGGGAGTAGTCCCATAGGGTGTCTGTTTTTTCTTTGGTTCCCTTTCACTGTGACTGAAATCACTTTAAGAATATATGCTAGTTTATTTTCAAAATTATTTCCATTTCTATGTTTTAAGAAACAGAATGTGTTAATTAAGAGATTATACCTTTCTTTCAATCTTACCTAATTTTTAAATAAATCTTTCTGTGTATAAATAGCTTTTTTTCTTTCTTTTTTGGCAACACCAAGAGACACATGGCATCTTAGTCTCCTGAGCAGAAATCAGACTGGCACTCCCCTTACAGTAGAAATGCCAAGTCTTAATCACTGGACTGCCAGGGAAATCCCATCTTTTCTTATTTAAAAAAACTTTTCTGCAGTAAATCTGTCTTATTGAAATTGACTTTTGATTGGTCACTTTGCCCAATTTTTAAAATTTATCATTCCTGATATGTTATGACTCAGAAGTGTAATTGTGGGATTTGTTACCAATTTTGTAGCTAAGTGTTTGTCTGTTCTGATCAGACTTACTATTGCAATAAGGTGAAAGCTGTCAGAAAGAAAAGTCTGTTGTCTTCTTTCATTGAGATAGGAGGGATTATTCCTGCAATGGATATTCATTTGGGGTGGACATACACATACACATTCATTGGTGGGATCCCCATGTCTTTTGGAATTTTTATGCCTAACTCTTTCAACAGAGTCAGAGTTTTAAAATAAAATGTGGATTTTTGGTGAAGCAGTATCTGCTTTATCCCTGCTTATTCCCAAGAATTCTCTACTTCTTTACCTTTGGAAGGCCTTTGATGAGTCAAGGATTTCCAAGGAGGATTTTTCCAGTTTCTGCGTGTATGTGCACACATACCTCCATGTCTTGGGACTTATTTAGGGAAACTGAAGGAAATTGATCTTCTAAATTTTTCCTTTGACCTCAGTCTTCCTGTCACCCCATTGCTACAATGACTGAGGCTCTGACTCACTACTAAACATCATAGTCTTGGTTTATTGACACATGACTCTCTAGGGATAATGATATCTTTTTATTTACTGAAAAAACTGATCCTTCAGTTCAGGATGAAGTATCTTGTTATGAGAATATGAAAATTTAAATTTTTATATAAAATAGAATAGAAAATATCTGCACACTGAAGGACATTCACTTTCTAAGGGAGGTTCCTGGCCCCAGAAGTAAAGGTCTCTGCTGAAAATAATGTGAAATCGACATTGCTCTCAATTATAGGGTCTCTTCTCAGTAAAGGAACAAGGAGGGTTTTTGGAATTTCTTCAATCAGTGGTGCTGGGAAAATTGGACAGCTACACACCATATACATAAGTGAACTCAGAATAGATTAAAGACCTAAATGTATGTCCTAAAACAGTATAACTCCTAGAAGAAAACCTAGTAGAACACTCTTTGACATAAAGCACAGCAATATATTTTTGAATCTGTCTCCTAAGGCAAAAAAAACTAAAGCAAAACCAAACAAAAGAGGCCTAATTAAACTTAAAAGCTTTTGCACAGCGAAGGAAGCTATCCACAAAGCAAAAAGACAACAGACTGAAAGGGAGAAAACATTTGCAAATGATATGACCAATAAAGGATTAATATCCACAATTTAGAAATAGTTCATACAACTCAATATAAAACAAACAAACAAAAAACCTAATTTAAAAATGGGAAGAAGCCCTGAAAAGATATCTTCTGTTAGAGAATACACAGCTGTTCGACAGGCACATGAAAAAATGTTCAGCATTGCTAATCACCAGAGAAAAGCAAATCACACCTGCCATGAGATAACATCTCACACCTTTCAAAATTGCTATCATCAAAAAGACCACAAAGAACAAATATTGGTAAGTTTACAGAGAAAAGGGAGTTCTAGTATAGTGTGAGTGAGAGTTTAGATGGGTGCAGTCACTAGGGAGACAGTATGGAAATTTCTCAAAAAACTGAAAGTACAAATAGCATATGATTTAGCAATTTCACTCTTAGGTATATATCTGAAGAAAGCAAAACAAAAACAAAAATTTGAAAAGATACCTGCACCCCAACATTCATGGCAGCATTATCTACAATAAAGAAATATGGAAGCAATCTGTGTCCATATAGTTGAACGGGTAAAAAAGTATACAAAATGGAATATTAGCAAAAAAAAAAGAAAAAAGAAAGAAATTCTGTCATTTGCAACAAATATATGGATCTAAGGTACATTATGCTTAATGAAATAAGTCAGACAGAGGAAATCAAATACTCTAGATTGATACTTACATGTGGAATCTAAAAAAATAAAACAAAGTTATGAAACAAAACAGAAACAGATTCACAGATACAGGAAACAAATTAGTGCTTGCAACTGGGGAAACGTAAGTGAGAAACAAGATAAGTATGAGTTTAAGAGAAACAAACTACTATGCATAAAATAAATAACCTATAAGAATATATTATATAACATTACTGAGAAATAACTTTAAAAGGAGTATTTCTACAAATACATTGAATCACTAGGTTTTACACCTGAAACTAATATCACATTACATATCAATTATACTTCAATAAAAAATATTTTAGAGTATTATAAAATAATTATCATTGTGAAAGATCTTTTCTTATCAATTTCATAGCTGCCAGGCCCTACTTTATAATCACAATAGCCTCTTTAACTGAATATACTTATTAAAAGTTGATTTAACATCCTATCCTAATTTTGCAGTAGTCTTATTTCATAAAAATTCCTTTTCTCTGTCTGTCCAATTTCAAAATATTATTATTTAAGGCACTGCAGGAAAAGTGGAATTTTGTGGAATTGCTCAACAATGTTGAAGGCAAACTTTGTTTCTCCTGGCTCACTTTCCCCTTCCCAGAGGGCTGATAAACATGGCCATCCTGGGGATGAAGAAGAGACCGCTCTCCTCCCCTGTTGCGAAGGGAGGGGGAATGTTTCTCTGGCACTGGTTATTCATGCAAGACTTGATTGGATCCCTATGTCCTGTCCTCTAGAATTATGAACAAATCATACCTCTTGAGTAAATAACATGAATTGATTGGTTTTTAGGGTCAGTATGTATTTTGAGTCATAAACAGCCAGATTTTTTTCAGAGCGACTGTCTCAGTTTTTATTCTCATGGTTCAGAAAGGAGAAGGAGATAACTTGGGGTATGGTGGTTATTGCAGAGCTATAAACGTGACTTTGAATATAGACTATTTTTGATCTGAAAATCTTGTTGACTTTTGGAAGGGACTGGAAGGCTCAGCATGTGTGAGTGTGTTAATGTGGCCTGCAAGGGAGGAGGATAAAATTTACTGTGAGGACCAAAGGTGATGAGTTTCATTGTGCAAGGACCTCTCTTTTTCTCTAGTCCTTCCTCCTCTGTCTTGCATCCCACAAATTCCATATTTCTCCTTTTACTCTCCAGTCCCTTTGAATGTCTAATCTGACCCTTCTTCCTGGGCCCCAAAGAACTAAAGGATTCCCTCCAGAAGAGTCTGTGTGTGATATTTGTATGAGGTATATGTGCCTCTGGAATGTGAAGAAAGAACTCTTTCTGCTGGTGGAGGATGTATAGGCTGGCTCTTTATCAGGATCTCATCTCTTTAACACCCAAGAACTCCCTTTCTTCAAAAACTCAAACTCCTATTTATGTGATGTATTTCTGGGGAGACTGATGTACAGCAGACTTGGATTGTAAAGTCTTGTTTCAATCTATCGTTTGAAAATGGTGGCTATGTAGGTATCACATGTTTCTGAGGTTGTCTGGTGATATTATCAAAAATACACTTGGAAAATATAGGAGGGAATCAGAGACTTGAGAGATTGTGAAAAAGTGGGGGTAGGTGAGACTGATGTCCTGGGAACCTCCTCTGACATATTACATTTATGGTAAGAAGAAACCAGTGAAGAAATCACAGTGGTGAGGTATAGAAAACATGGGCCAATGGGGAACCTGAATGATCCAAGCTCCTTTTCCCACCACCCAAAACCTGTGTCCAGAGCCAACTATGTTACTATCAATTACATTATAGGTTATTATGTTTTGAGGAACCAGAGAATAATAAATTCTCCTTCAAGCTGTTTCCCCTTCTAATCTATACATTTCTTGCTGGAGAGGAATCTAATGAAAGATTTTCCACTTTGGGTCTGTGACTTCTAACTGTTTCTGGTCTAAAAAAAACCCTAAAATATAGAAAGCAGTGGTTAGAGTTTGACCATATAGATAAACTACAGAATTAAGGTAAGTATCTGAGTAAACCTTTGGAACAAAACAGGGAAGATATGAAAATTGGTTAAGTTTTCTTCCAAGAAATTCATGTAAATGTTAATTGTAAGGCTAGTGCAGAGAAAAAGAGAGTGAGCCGGGCAGTCAGGCAAGAAAAGGAAATTTATTAGAGGGAAAAGAGAGGGTGAGTGGCTCCTAAGGAGAACCAGCGTTCTCCCTTTCTGATGGAGTCCTTCTTATACCCCACCAATGAGAAATTCTCTGAAGGGATGGTCACGTAGCCAGAGGTCTGGAATCTGGTGGTCTCACATCTTTGAGAATATAGGTGCCAGTGAGATAACAGGATGTCATTTGGGCAATTTGGTCAGTCTTACAGATCACTGTGATTTATTCTTTGTTTGCGAGGTCGACATAATGAGCCATCTTATTAATGAGACCCCATGTGGGCCCTATCATTAATAATACTAGAATTCCATTAGGTACCACAGCAATTATATTACTGCAACAATAGAAGAAAACCATGATCACCCTCAGTATGCTCAAGACAATTAAAACTGTATCAATAGCCATGTCACTGCATGTCTTTCTATTTAAATTTCACTACTTAGCCACAATTTGCAGCAGAACTGAGACAATAAAAAACAGCGTGGAAAATTTCCCTCCCTTACTTCAAAAACCTTACCACCATTTGATCCATGAGGAGAGATTCTCAGTGATTGCATGATGTAATAACACAGAACATAAAGGAAAAAAAAAAAAAAAAGCCAGTTCTCAGAATGCCATTTCTACAAAAGTTAGATCATTATCATTACACTTGAAAATCATTGTGGGTTTTAGTTCATGCACACCCAAGAAAATGAAACTGTTCATACGGCTCAACAATTATGCCTACATAATTTAATTCCTGCCTCATAGGTATGAGTCAAAAAGAGTTTATAAGCCAGTATTAGCTTTTTCTTCGGTGGATTATAAACAATACCAAAATATCTGTCCTTTAACTCTACAAGCATCTACTTTTCTGTCTCCCAATCTGCCAAACATCAGTTGATGTGTGCAGGTTGCTATGCTTTGCAGCCTGTCAGTCAAGGACCCAATATATATGATCAGCACCATTTATTAATTTATGTGTTCTTACATGCCTACAAGTTGCTAGATGAAATGACAGTGACATAGTTTTATCACAGTTAGTTTCTGGAAGACTGCCTCAGTAAGGAAGGAATGTGCATGCCTGAGTGTGCCAAGTCACCTCAGTCCTGTCCAACTCTTTGCAATTCTTTGTGACCGCCAGGCTTCCCTGTCCAGCAACTCCCGGAACTTACTCAGACTCATGTCCATTGAGTCGGTGATGCCATCCAACCATCTCATCCTCTATTATCTCCTTCTCCTCCTGTCCTCAATCTTTCCCAGCATCAGGGTCTTTTCCAATGAGTCAGTTCTTTGAATCAAGTGGCCAAAGTATTGGAGTTTCAGCTTCAGCATCAGTCCTTTCAATGAATATACAGGACTGATCTCCTTTAGGATGGACTGGTTGGATCTCTTTGCAGTCCAAGGGACTTTCAAGAGTCTTCTCCAATACCATGGTTCAAAAGCATCAATTCTTTTATGCTCAACTTTCTTTATAGTCCAACTCTCACATCCATACCTACTACTGGAAAAACCAAAGCTTTGACCAGATGGAACTTTGGTGGCAAAGTAATGCCTTTGCTTTTTAATATACTGCTAGGTAAGGTCATAGCTTTTCTTCCAAGGAGCAAGCGTCTTTTAATTTCATGGCTGCAGTCACCATCTGCAGTGATATTGGAGCCCCAAAAAATAAAGTCTGTCACTGTTTCCATTGTTTCCCCATCTATTTGCCATGAAGTGATGGGACCAGATGCCATGATCTTAGTTTTCTGAATGTTGAGTTTCATGCCAACTTTTTCACTGTCCTCTTTCACTTTCATCAAGAGGCTCTTTAGTTCTTCTTTGCTTTCTGCTATAAGTGTGGTGTCATCTGCATATCTGAGGTTATTGATATTTCTCCTGGCAGTCTTGATCCAGCTTATGCTTCATCCAGTCCAGCATTTCTTATGATGTACTCTGCATCTAAGTTAAATAAGCAGAGTGACAATATACAACCTTGATGACTCCGTTCCCTATTTGGAACCAATCTGTTGTCCCATGTCCAATTTAACTGCTGCTTCCTGACCTGCATACAGATTTCTCAGGAGACAGATCAAGTGGTCTGGTATTCTCATCTCTTTCAGAATTTTCCACAGTTTGTTGTGATCCACACAGTCAAATGTTTTGGCATAGTCAATAATGCAGAAGCAGATGTTTTTCTGGAACTCTCTTGCTTTTTCAGTGATCCAACGGATGCTGGCAATTTGATCTCTGGTTCCTCTGCCTTTTCTAAATCCAGCTTGAACATCTGGAAGTTCATGGTTCATGTACTGCTGAAGCCTGGCTTAGAGAATTTTGAGCATTTCTTTACTGGCATGTGAAATGAGTACAATTGTGCAGTAGTGAGCATTCTTTGGCATTGCCTTTCTTTGGGATTGGAATGAAAACTGACCTTTTCCAGTCCTGTGGCCACTTCTGAGTTTTCCAAATTTGCTGGCATATTGAGTGCAGCACTTTCATAGCATTAGCTTTCAGGATTTGAAATAGCTCAACTGGAATTCCATCACCTCCACTAGCTTTGTTGGTAGTGATGCTTCCTAAGGCCCGCTTGACTTCACATTCCAGGATGTCTCACTCTAGGTGAGTGATCACACCATCGTGGTTATCTGGGTCATAAAGATCTTTTTTGTATAGTCTTCTGTGTAATCTTGCCACTTCTTCTTAATGTCTTCTGCTTCTGTTAGGTCCATGTCATCCTTAAGCTGCTCTAATTAACAGATAGATAGAGATTAATATAGGTATTATTCTAAGGTGGCAGAAGAGGGGATCATTGAGTCTGTAATGTGGTGACCTTTAAAGAAGGGAGGTTTAAAAAAACAAAGAACCTGGTTTGTTTCTTGAAGATACTATTTCTCCAGGCTGACTTACCCTCATCTTCCTTCTCTTCTGTAGTTTTAATGTTCCAACTTGTCAAGGTGAGCCAGAAGACTCTCTTTTTCAGAGACTTGCTCTTTTTCTGTAGAAAAGTTGTAAGATGGAACCATGTTTTCCTTCTTAAAAAGTTCAAGTTCCTGGTGAGGACCAGCAGATAGAAGAGCCCTTAAATGAATTTATGTGGGACGGAAAGAGATTTTAGGGACTCTGCCAAAGATAAGATTTTCTTACACCTCATCCTTTTACTCTTGTCCTGGTACCCTTTGGGAATCTGTCCATTGCCTTCCTGATAGATTACTAGTACTTCATGCAGCCTGATGAGATGGGCCAGGTGATCAGATGGCTACACACCTCTGCAGCTCCCCTGTGGTAACTGTCCCTCTAGAGCTTCAGGCATAGGGAATTCTCCTGTGAGTTCTCTGTTCTCCTGTGACTGCCTATGACTGCCTCCTACCTCAGCGGCACCCTCATGACCCTCTGGTGACCTTTCTTTCCTTAGAACTTGTTCTTCATCATTGGTAAACCTCCCCATTGCTTATGACCTCAACTCTTTACTCTGTTCCTTTGCAACAAGATAAAATAGAGCTTGACAATTCCTCAAGAGGAAATTCACCTTAGTCTCTCTTCTGAGAACTTTGGACCTTGATCCCTATGTTACACATAAGTTTATGTGCACATTTCTTTCCTTCTGAATTTCAGAAATTCTGAGTCTGTACCTTATTCCTGGGCAAAGTCTGTATCTTGAAGAGAGTAATTGTCTCCTAAGGTGACAATTGGAGAAGGAAATGACCAGTACAGTGTCTGATAAACAAAAGAAAATGGATTTTTAAATTTTAATGTTTTAAATTAAATTCCCAACAAGAAAAATCAGAATTGAACTTCCCTGGTGGCTCAGTGATTAAGAATCTGCCTGGCAAATCAGGGACACAGGCTCGATCCCTGATCTGGGAAGAGTCTACATGCCTTGGAGCAACTAAGACCATGAACCACAACCAGTGAACCCACGCTGTAGAGCCCAAGATCCACAACTACTGAAGCGTGCAGATTGACAGTCTGTGTTGCAAGAGAAGCCCCCACAATGAGAAACCTGCACATCATAATAAGAATAGCCCCTGCTTGCTGCAACTCGAGAAAGCCTGCAGAGAGACAAAGACCCAGTGCAACCAAAAATAAAGAAAGAAATTATCCAAAAAAAATCAGGGTTAATATCTATTGAACACAAAATATATATTAAGTACCTACAGGGTCTGGAGAAGGAAATGGCAACCCACTCCAGTACTCTTGCCTAGAGAATTCCATGAACAGAGGAGCCTGGTGGGCTGCTGTTCATGGGGTGGCACAGAGTCAGGCACGACTGAAGTGACTTAGCGTGCATGCATGCATTGGAGAAGGAAATCGCAACCCACTCTAGTATTCTTGCCTGCAGAATCCCAGGGGCAGAGGAGTCTGGTGGGCTGCCGTCTATGGGGTTGCACGGTGTTGGACACGACTGAAGCGACTTAGCAGCAGCAGCACCTACAGAGTCAGGGGAAGGAAGTAACAAATGGACTGTATCTCTTCCAGAAGTGCAACTGTTCCAAGCTCACTCTGCTTGCTGTGCTCCAGGCCAACGAATCTGAGAGACAAGATGTTGAGGCAAGAAAGAGACTTTAATTGGGGAAGCATGAAAAATAGTGTCTCACCATCTTATTGCTATGCCAGAATGTATCAGAGAGAAAGAACAAATGAAAAGGGGTGCATTAGGGCAGAATAAAGAAGGAGTCCTGGAGAGGAAGAAAAGAAAAGTAAAAGGTACCAAAATCATCTCCAAGTAGGAAGATAGTCTTCTGAACATTCTGTTAATCTCTTCTATTCACAGGTGGGCAGGGACAAGTTATCTCCATGAGCTGAACAAAGGCACTTTAGCTTACAGTCAAGCAGAGGGGCAGGGTCCTTTAGGCAAGCCATTGAATACAATTATAATAATAAAAGCAAGTAAAAAAAAAACCAGTTTCCAACATGGAGTCAAAATTGGCTTCCTCCCTGCAAAATAACTTTTACCCAATTTTCAGAGATTGTACTATGTCTGCAGTGTTTTTTGTTTTTTGGGAAATAATCAGCTCAGCAGGCATATTTTGGGTAGAAATTTTGCTTTCCCACATATCAATCAATATGAAATTTTAAAGCATTTCTGCAACCTATTGCCTGATGTATAGGATCCAACTGCTTTATGCACCAAGAACGTTTTTGCTTTAATCCAACCCTATGAGGCTGTTCGCAAAGGAATACTCCCATTTATTGCTGCAGTTTATTCCAGAAAGTATTTCTTAATCTTTTAATATATGTTATTTTCCAGATATCTGAGCAGATATCTGACAGATATCTGAAGTTTTAAAAAGTTTCTTATCAGGTCTTTTTCTGAATTTCAAAGATGTTCATCATGTCTAAAGGCTTATAAAGGGCTTCCTTGACACTTTCAGATTTTAAAGAAAAACTGTGTAATGTACAGAGAGGGCATTTCAAGACAATCACAGGATAGATGAGTTATGGAAAAGTGAGACCTAGTTTGCCCTTATCCTATTGTAAAGACTTCTACATGGTACCATCTCCAAAGGGAGCCTACATTTTATCTGTCTGCCTTGTCTTTGTGTGTGTCTTGGTTGGGGAGTGTTTTAATGATGTAATACTTCTTCAGTGATAGAATTAAAAAACAATGAAAGGAAAATAATTACATGAATTAGTTTTCTATGGTTGTCACAAAAAATAAATACCATGAGCTGGGCAGCTTAAATAAAATTTATAGTTTCACAATTCTGCATGCTAGAAATACAAGAACAAAGGTGTTGATGTGTTGATTCTTTTTCAGGGCTGTGAGGGAAGAATCTATTACATGCTTCTCTGCTAGCTTCTGACTGTTGCTGGCTGTCATTGGCATTCCTTGGCTGTACAGACATCAACCTGATTTCTGCTTTTTATTCATATACCATTCTCTATGTGTCCATATCTTTCTATGTCAAAATTATTATTTCTTCTAATAGGGACACTGTCATGATGGGTTAACACCCACCTAATAATTACTTCATTTAAACTTGATATTTTTTTCTGCAAAGTTGCGACTTCCAAATAAAGTTACACTCACAGAAATGTCAGACAAAGGAGAAATATTATATGACACCCCTTGTATGTCGAATCCAAAATGAAATGATACAAATGAACTTAAACATACAAAACAAAAAGAGACTCACAGACTTAGATGACAAACTTATAGTTGCTGGGGTGAAGGGATAGTTAGGGAGTTTGGGAAGGTCATGCACACATTGCTATATTCAAGATGGATAATGAACAAGGACCTGTTGTATAGCACATGGAACTCTATGTTATATGCCAGTCTGGATGTGGGAGGGTTTGAGGAGAATGGATACATGTTAATATATGGCTGAGTCCCTTTGCTGTTCTCTTGAAACTATCACAGCATTGCAGCTTGGGATACCATCTATAAAGGGAAAAGTTTTTTAAAAAATAAAGTTACACTCACATATATTGGCAGTTAGGACTGTTTGGAAATTTTGGGAAAACTGGAGTTCAACCCATGATCTATAACAGCACTCAATGTGTTTGAAATGAAATACTAGTTGATTGGAAAGAAAGGTAAAAACCTGATAAGAAAGGTATGGAGAGATGAGAAAGTCCCGCCTTAATGTTATTCAAACATTGTATTCCTTGTGTGATGCTCTTTCAGTAACTGAAGCTATATCACTGAGCAAAAGCAGTGCCTTATTTGCACAGAATGACTTTTTTGGAGGAAGAGGTATATATCTAAAGAAAGATATTATATATTCTTTTCAATAATAAAAAAATGCAGTGAATGAACAGTAAGTGATGTTAATGGCTTTTGTTATACCAATTACACTGGCTGCAGTGGAAGTTTAGCTCCAAATTTGCCTTGAGCATTTCCCGCAGACTTATGAGAGGTAGTTCAGTTCAGTTCAGTTCAGCTGCTCAGTCGTGTCCAAGTCTTTGCGACCCCATGAACTGCAGCACACCAGGCCTCCCTGTCCATCACCAACTCCCGGAGTACACCCAAACCCATGTCCATTGAGTCAGTGATGCCATCCAACCATCTCATCCTCTGCCATCCCCTTCTCCTCCTGTCCTCAATCTTTCCCAGCATCAGGGTCTTTCCAATGAGTCAGCTCTTCACATCAGGTGGCCAAAGTATTGGAGTTTCAGCTTCAACACGTCAGTTTTTCCAGTGAACACCAGCAGGACTGATGTCTCCTTTAGGGATGTGTTACTGGTTGGATCTCCTTGCAGTCCAGGCGAGGGGCTCTCAAGAGTAAGCTTCAGAGTCCAACACCATCAGTCAGATCAAAAGCATCAAATTTTTCAGTGGGACTCAGCTTCTCTTTCATAATTCTTCGTCCAAGTCCAACTCTCACATCCATACATAACAACTAGGAAAACCATAGCCTTGACTAGACAGACCTTGTTGGCAAAGTAATGTCTCTGCTTTTTAATATGCTATCTAGGTGGTCATAACTTTCCTTCCAAGGAGTAAGCATCTTTTAATTTCATGGCTGCAATCACCATCTGCAGTGATTTTGGAGCCCAGAAAAATAAAGTCAGCCACTGTTTCCACTCTTTCCCCATCTATTTGCCATGAAGTGATGGGACCAGATGCCATGATCTTAGTTTTCTGAATGTTGAGCTTTAAGCCAACTTTTTCTCTCTCCTCTTTCACTTTCATCAAGAGGCTCTTTAGTTCTTCTTCACTTTCTGCCATAAGGGTGGTGTCATCCGCATATCTGAGATTATTGATATTTCTCCTGGCAATCTTGATTCCAGCCTGTGCTTCTTCCAGTCCAGCGTTTCTCATGATGTACTTTGCATATAAGTTAAATAAGTAGAGTAACAATATACAGCCTTGATGTACTCCTTTTCCTGTTTGGAACCAGTCTGTTGTTCCATGTTCAGTTCTAACTATTGCTTCCTGACCTGCATATAGATTTCTCAAGAGGCAGGTCAGGTGGTGTGGTATTCCGATCTCCTTCAGAATTTTCCACAGTTTATTGTGATCCACATAGTCAAAGGCTTTGGCAAAGTCAATAAAGCAGAAATAGATGTTTTTCTGGAACTCTCTTGCTTTTTTGATGATCCAGCGGATGTTAGCAATTTGATCTCTGGTTCCTCTGCCTTTTCTAAAACGGAGGTAAGCAGGTATAAAATCTGTGAGCAGCAGTGGGCTCTGTGGATGTGCTTTGGCCATGGGGAAAAGAGCAGACTAGATAACAGTATGCCAAGTGAAAGAATCCAGACTGCAAAGATCATGTATTAAGGTTTTCATTTTTATGAATTGATCTAAAAGGAAATCTATAAAAATGTGAAGAAGATCGGTGATCATCTAAGGCTCAGGTTAGAATGAGGATGACTGTCATAGTATTAGATTCATTTTCAAGTGATGGAAATGCTCCAAATTTGCTTGTGGGTCAGAAACGTAGCCATGTGAAAAACTACCTTTCTTTCTCTCTCCTTCAATCTACAACCATTAAAACATTCACAGCTCAACAAAGGGGCCTCCATCCAACAGTGTGACACTGAAGAATTCTGAACATGAAAGATGGGTGGCCTGGAACACACAGTAGGTGGAACCAAGGAAATGGTGGGGATGGGGCCTGAGATCCCAGGCTTCTGACTGTGGAAGCTGAGCCCACTGCTCCAGAGGAGCCAGCAGCAGCAGGCGGGGAAGCACATATGACTCTGGCATCATGCACGGGCACACAAACCCTGCTTCCAAAGAGATCCGACAGTAGTGTCCATGAAGACCAGGCCCACCCCCTCACCCTTCCTGCTGCAGAGGCATAGACCACCCCAGCTCCTGCACCCTCCTCCACAGTGGCGGGGCCCTCGAACCTTATAACAAAGGTCAAGGTGGGGATGGGCTGCTCAGTCCAGCTCAGTTCAGGTCCTTCCAGCTCTCCCCATCTCCCCCACAATGGAACCTGTTTCAAGGGATCTCGGATGTAAGGAAAGAGCCTGCCATCCTGATGAAGACAGCAACTCTGGCACAAACAAGGCAGCAATGACACTGCTGTCATTAGATGGAGCAATGAAAGTGTGGAACAGCCCCACCTCTTACAGAGATGGTGGAAGCTGGAAAGTGCCAACTGTCAAATACATCCAGAGGTAACCGCAGATACTAGAAGCCAAAAGCTTATGTGATGTTGCCACCTACCGGCAAATAAAAGGAAATAGACTATCTTGAATCTGTCATTTAATTTCAAAAGTGCAAGCAGAGGAAAAATGCATTAAACAATATGAAGAACTACAGTAACACTACACCAGGAAAAGAAAAAGATAATTTTCTAGATGCCAAATTTAAAATAACTGGTAGTCCAGTGGGTAAGAAGCTAACTTCTAATTCAGGGGTTCCAGGTTCAACCCCTGGGCTCATCAGGGAACTAGGAAATTATGTCTGGAAGCACCTGAGCCCATGTGCCACAACTACTGAGCTTGCCTGCTGTAGAACCCATGCTCCAAGACAAAAGAAGTGCTTGACTATTGCAACTAGAAAAAGCCCAGATACCACAGCAAAGGGTCCGAGCACCACAAAGAAGACTCAGCATGGCCAAAAACAAATAAATAAATAAATAGAATAGAATCGTGTGATCGAACTGTTAGAGAATTCAAAATAACTGTCATGAAGAAATTCAAAGAGATACAAGAAAACTCAGAAAGGTAGTTTAATGAGCTGAGGAATAAAATTAAAGAACCTGAAGGAATACTTTACCAAAGAGACCGAAACACTAAAGAAGAGCCAAACAGAAATTCTAGAGCCAAAGAACACACTAAATGGGATGAAGCATTTTGGGAAGAGAGAATTAGTGAGCTCATAAATAGAAATCTAGGAGTGATACAAGTAGACGAGGAAAGAGAAATAAGATATAAAAAAAAATGAGGAAATCTTACAAGAATTACTGGAAAGTTTTAGAAAGGGCACCATTAGCATCATGGGTATCCCATTAGGAGAAGAGAGGGAAAAGGGAGAAGAAATATTATTTAAGAAATAATAGCTGTGAAGTTCCCAAACTGGGGGTAGGAATTTGATATACAAGTCCATGAAGTTAAGAGAACATCTAAAGATCCCATTGCAAAAAGATCTTTTCCAGGACAAGATAATAAAATTGTCAAAATTAAATACAAAGAAAGAATTTTAAAGGCAGCCAGGGCAAAAGGGATGGTAACCTACAAAGGAGTTCCTATTGGACCATCAGCAGATTTTCAGCAGAAACCCAACAGGCTAGGAGGCAGTAGAATGACATTTTCAAAATACTCAAAGATAAAACTTGTCACTCAAGAATACTCTATCCAGCAGAGCTATTATTCAGATATGGCAGGGAAATACTTACCCAACAAGCAAAAGCTGAGAGAGTAGATGAACCCTAGACCTTCCTTACAAGAGATGCTAATAGGAGATCCTCTAGCAGAATCAAAATGGCAAAAATACTCAAAACATTCAGCAAGGTGATAAAGAGACAGAACCAGAAAATTACGAAGAGCTATTTTTACCCTGTCACTAATCCATTCTTCTTGTATCACAGTGTGTGATAACTTCAGGTGAACAGGGAAGGGACTCAGCCATACGTATACACGTATCCGCTCTCCCTCAAAACCCTCTCTCATCTAGGCTGGCATATAGCATTGAGTAGAGTTCCATGTGCTATATGATAGGTCTTTGTTTATCCACTTTGAACACAGCAGTGTAAAACGTCATTCTAATCATCTAATTTTCTTTACTTATTAAACATCCTGACCCAGTGCCTAAAGATTTGATAAAAAGATAACTTCAAAAAAAAAAAAACTATTTAAAATATCTGAGTGTTTGTAGTTTGGATGGTAATAGCAATATAATAACAATTAGTATTACAGCACCATTGGGCTGCATCCTCCAGCCTACAAGCCCTGTACCTGCCGAATCTCAAGACCAAAGAGAAAGCCCAAAGTCAATGACAGAGACATGTTTAATGGACAGAGGAAACCTTATGTGTGTAAAGCGAGGTCCTGGAGCAATGCCCACTGTCTGCATCAGATAGAGGACAGAACACAGCAGCAGTCTTGCTGTTGGATAGAACTGCCAACAGCAGTGTTGAGGAGCTAGGGAAGCTGTCTGAGGGGTGAAAGTGAAGTGTGTCTGACTCTTTGCGACCCCATGGAGTATACAGTCCATGGAATTCTCCAGGCTAAACTACTAGAGTGGGTAGACGTTCCCTTCTCCAGGGGATCTTTCCAACCCAGGGATCTAATCCAGGTTTCCTACATTGCAGGTGGATTCTTACCAACTGAGCCACTAGGGAAGCCCAAGAATACTGGAGTGGGTAGCCAGTCCCTTCTCCAACAAATCTTCCAGACCCAGGATTCGAACCGGGATCCCCTGCATTGCAGGCGGATTCTTTACCAGCTAAGCTATCAGGGAAGCCTTAAAGATAGAGCACCCCTAATATTGGTTTCTCAGTTACCAGGGAAACCAGCAGAGGGGCTAAGGACCTTCATGGGGTAAAATCTTCCCTTTGAAAAACTAGCATGGTGGAGTTAGAGAATTCAAAATAACTGTCATGAAGAAATTCAAAGAGATACAAGAAAACTCAGAAAGGTAGTTTAATGAGCTGAGGAATAAAATTAAAGAACCTGAAGGAATACTTTACCAAAGAGACCGAAACACTAAAGAAGAGCCAAACAGAAATTCTAGAGTCAAAGAACACACTAAATGGGATGAAGCATTCTGATCTAAGGATTAGAATAATCACTAGCCAGGGCCAGGGGGAAGGAAGTACACAGGTTTTTGCTGATTAGGCTCTCAGTTTAAGAGGGAAGATCAGTCATGTGTGTAGAGTGTAAGTAGAGCAGGGACTGGTGGATCAGAGGATAACAGAGAGAAAGTCTGCTCATACAGGCAACCAATGATTATTTAGGCCATGAAATGTCTTGAGAAGTTTCTTAAGCACTTCCCAAGTGCAATTATTATCCTTGACAAAGCGAAAATAAAATTAAGTCAAACCAGCCCAAAGTCATATAATTAGCGAGCATTCAAGTTAGATTTTGAATTGAAATTTGCCTAACTCACAACCACTTAGGGAGAAAAAAGCAATATTTATAATTTCTTTTAAAAAGTTTCACTAATTATATTGCAGAGAAGGGTATAAAATTGTTTGAAAACAAGTCCATTTTGTAAAGAAAAATTCTGATTTTTTTCTAGTATAGAATAACGGGTTAGCTGATTCTTAATCTCACCTTTTATCATTATACTCCACTGACTCTTAGTTTATTTATCTTTACAGTTAGTGACAAATAAGCAAAAAACAACAAAGACACAGCATGTGATAGAATTTCTGGAAAGTTTCTACTTCCCAGACTTTTATATGATAAATACTTCATAAAGAGAATTCCCTCCCAATAATTTTTATCTTTTAAAAGAAATCCAGGAATTGTCTGTCAAAAACATGACTAGAGAAAGCAGTTACATAAATCTTTTTTGTTTGCTTGTTTGCTTTGGTTTTGGTTTGGATTTTGCTCAGGTCGTCCACAAAGAATCAACTTGAAATCTTTGTGTACTTCTCCGTGTTTCTTACCTAGAGATGGTACAGAGCAGTTTATGCCACACAAATCTTTTCTTTTTTCCCTTGGGTTCCTATAAACAGAGATGCTATTCAGTTCCTTGAGGACTTGTAGGAACCTATATAAATCCTACTCAGCAGGGTAAGAAAGCTGAAGGCACTGACAAGAAGACACAGGTAAAATAACATAGTCATAGAATACCAGAAAAATGGGATAGAAAGTAAGACTAAACAGGGAGAGTTATTTCTATGAACTGGACAAGCATGTATGTATTACTGTTACTGAACTCAGGTTTGGTTGCTCTCTGATTAAAAGCCAGTACTCAAGAGACAAGTGTTGCATGGACAGGAAAGTTTGCTTTATTGTGGAGGCTGACCATCTGGGGAGGTGACTAGACTCGCATCTAAGAACTAGCTCTGAACATTCTACTTGACCATAAAAGTTTTTAAAGGGAGAAAGATTTAGTTGCAGTTAGTAATTTGAGAAAAGGGTCAGAGTTTTTGTTATCTTCCACTGTGTGCAGACTTTGTTCTGCTCAATAAATCACAGATTTATTGGTGATGAGGGAAGTGTTTCAGGACTCATGCTTAGCATGACGTTATCATCCTCCACCTGGGTAAGGGCCTTAGTTCTGCAGAACAACTCAATGGTATTGTCATGTTTCTCCCTTGATGAAGAACCAAAATCCTGCTTTATCATCACACTATTGTTTCTTGATTTCTCCTTTGTTTCTTCAGTCTCTCACTGTTCTTGTTAGCAACTGCTTGAATCTGCCTTTTGGAACTCAGGGAAGGTCTTATGAGGCTGCATGAAGTCCGTTTCCTACAAACAAGAAACAGGGACATGAAAAGGATTTGTACCCACATGGTGCCCACAGTGTTCTGCTCGGGTTCATTACTAAAGAGAAAAGTGAAGGAAGAATAGGGTTGACTGAGCTTGGAAGATCACAGTCTACAAAAGCATAAAAGTTGTGCCAAGGCACTGATTACTGAAGGAAACTTTTTATGGGTAACACTAGTTTGGGAGGAAGGGCACCAAAGAAAATATTTATTAATGATGAAAAAACTGCTGGACCTCTGAGTATAGAGAGAGGATAGTAATGAATCTGCAGAGATTTTGGCTTCCATCATCTGGGACTTCTTCCCTTCCTGTTCTCTTCTGCCTCCCCAATATATTAGTCTTCATATCAGTTAAGATAACATCTATTATGACCTTCAGTCACTTGGAGATTGCTGAGTACCAATTTTCGTTTTCTGACGGAGGACAGAAATAGCAAGATTTGAGCTTTTTAACTGCAAGATTAGAGAAAGCACAAGAAAGTTTTACCACTTAGCAATGTTATAAAACAAACTGATGAGATAGTCTATCCAAACAACTGTAGGGGAATAAAATGATTTTTCCTTTATCCTTCTTGGTTCTTGACAAAACCTCCTCTGTAATAAAAGACAGATTAACAGGGGGAAACAAACAGAAGTTTAAGAACATGCATACTTCCTATATATATGAGTCACACAGAGAAAACTGAGTAATTCATAGAAATGGCATAAGCCATCACCTTAAATATCTCTGCAGTTAAAGACAAAGAAAGATTACCAGGGGTCTGTTAATAGGTTACAGGGAAAGCACAGTAAACAAGATTAAAAGACAAGTTCAAAAATGATTATGGGGCAGAGGATGAGATGGTTAGATAGCATCACAGAGTCAATGGACATGAACTTGGGTGAACTCCAGGAGATGATGAGGGGCAGGGAGGCGTGGAATGCTGCAGTCCAAGGGGTCAAAACGAGTCAGATGTGATTTAGCAACTCAACAGCAGCAAAAATTGTTATGCAGATATAGGTCCTAGCCTTCTCTATTGATAAGAGTTTCCAGAGATTCTCTCATCCTCCTCTTCTCATACAGAGTCAAAGATACCTTTACAAATGGACTGTATCTCTTCCAGAAGTGCAACTGTTCCAAGCTCACTCTGCTTGCTGTGCTCCAGGCCAACGAATCTGAGAGACAAGATGTTGAGGCAAGAAAGAGACTTTAATTGGGGAGCCAGCAGACTGAGAAGATGGCAGGCTAGTGTCTCAAAATAACCATCTTATTGGGGGTCTGGATGCCAGATTCTTTTATACATCAGAGAGAAAGAAGCAATGAGGAACTAAAGTCAAAAGGCAGAATAAAGAAGGAGATGCAGAGAGGAAGAAAAGAAAAGTCTTCAGTCTTGCAAATCATCTCCAAGGGAATGCCCAGTCTTCTGAAGGGGTGTGTTAATCTCTTCTATTCACAGGTGGGCAGGGACAAGTTATCTCCATGAGCTGAACAAAGGCACTTTAGCTTACAGTCAAGCAGAGGGGCAGGGTCCTTTAGGCAAGCCATTGAATACAATTATAATAATAAAAGCAAGTAAAAAAAAAACCAGTTTCCAACATGGAGTCAAAATTGGCTTCCTCCCTGCAAAATAACTTTTACCCAATTTTCAGAGATTGTACTATGTCTGCAGTGTTTTTTGTTTTTTTAATAAATAATCAGCTCAGCAGGCATATTTTGGGTAGAAATTTTGCTTTCCCACATATCAATCAATATGAAATTTTAAAGCATTTCTGCAACCTATTGCCTGATGTATAGGATCCAACTGCTTTATGCACCAAGAACGTTTTTGCTTTAATCCAACCCTATGAGGCTGTTCCCAAAGGAATACTCCCATTTATTGCTGCAGTTTATTCCAGAAAGTATTTCTTAATCTTTTAATATATGTTATTTTGACAGATATCTGAGCAGATATCTGACAGATATCTGAAGTTTTAAAAATTTAGCTTATTCAATGTCTTTTTCTGACCCCTCTGCCAATATATACCATCCCTAAAAGCTTATAAAGGGCTTCCTTGGTGGTTCAGATAGTAAAGAATCTGCCTGCAATGTGGGAGACCCAGGTTCAATCCTTGAGTCAGGAAGATTCCCCTGGAGAAGGAAATGGCTACCCACCCCCGTATTCTTGCCTGGGGAAATCCATGGACAGAGGATCCTGGCAGGCTACAGTCCATGCGGTTGGGTCACAAAGCGTTGGACACCACTGAAAAACGAACACTTTCACTAAGAGCCTGTAAAAGTTGTTTTTTTTTTTTCTCTCAAGATTTCTAGGTTCTGAAGACAGACATCTTTCCTCACTCTGCCAGAGTTCCTTCATTCCTTTGTGGTTTCATAGGCTCAAAAGACCCAAAAGGAATTGTTGCCTAAAAAGAAATGCACAAGGTGATAGTTACGAGTCAAGTTTTATTTGGGACAAAAGGAGGACTGTAGCCCAGGAGACAGTAATTTCAGATAATTCTGAGAAACTGTAATCTACAGGACTCTAGGGGGCTTTCCTTGGACAGACCCCTCCCCCGTTCTCTGCTTTAGCTACTCTCTGAAGTACTTAGATAATAGTATCAAAGGCACATTTCCTGCATTGTTTTACTGATGTGAAAACCCCTCACCAAACAGAAGACATTAACTACTTAAGACCATAAGCATATAGCCCCAGCCTAAGTACTGCTAAAGTTAACCCCTGTGACACCACCCTGGTCCCCACCATCAGCCAATCAGAGAATTCTGCACTTGCTGATCCCCTACCCTGCATCACCCCTTTTCTTACCTGGTTCTTAATAGCGCTTTGCTGAAACTCTGTGGGGAGCTCGAGGATTTTTAGGGTTTTAGCCACCCCAGTCTCCTTGCATGGCTCTGCAATAAATCTTTTTTTTGCTCCAAACTGTAGCATTTTGGTGTGTTTATCCTCACTGTGCATCAGGCTCACAGTGCCTTGCATTAACGAGTTTTGCAAGTCAGCCTAGGAATCTGTCTCTGTGGCAGGTCGACCCCGGGCACTGCAGCTGTCCCTTTCCTGAGCTCCCAGCAGCTACTGGAGCCCATTTCTCTTCAGGGATCTGAGAGGGACTGTCTGCAACAACTGCTGACCACCCACCTCATGAGGCTGTTTGGAAATGAGAAATGTCTGGAGCTTTGGTCCATATTAGTTGTCCTTGGGGGTGTGTCGCTCCAGCTGCTGCTTCTGTTGTTACTTCCATTTTGGAGAGTGTTAGGAAAAACGCCGCGGGAGGAAAAAAGCCGCCTCTAAGGACCGGTGGTAAAGGCCTTTTATTAAGCGTCGCTCTCGGGCAGAACTCCCGGGGGCTGGTGAGTGAAGAGACAAAGGGAGTCTGCAAGGAATGAGGGGTGGGGAGGGGTTTATATAGTCCGGGCAGGCATCCAGGCCAGGTCTTTTCATATAAGGAAGAAAGCGCGGGCTACAGCGGTGGTCAGTGTCCGAGGGCTTTATGTTGGTACCTGATTGGACCAGGCTGCAGGGGGCCAGCCCCTGGAAGTTTAGCCAGCCTCCAGAATTTGCCTTGCAGCACTTTCCCGGGGGCATGCCCCGACCTTTCAGAGAGCAAGTTCAGTTCAGTCGCTCAGTCGTGTCCAACTCTTTGCGAACCCATGAATCGCAGCACGCCAGGCCTCCCTGTCCATCACCAACTCCCAGAGTTTACTCAAACTCACGTCTATAGAGTCGGTGATTCCATCTAGCCATCTCATCTGTCGTCCCCTTCTCCTCCTGCCCCCAATCCCTCCCAGCATCAGGGTCTTTTCCAATGAGTCAACTCTTTGTATGAGGTGGCCAAAGTATTGGAGTTTCAGTGTTATAGCCACGTGTTCCGGGAAACAAACTCACTCAGAAGGACAATGCAGATAGTGGAGTACAGTTTATTACACCGGCGGGCCCAAGGCAGAGTCTCCTCTTAGCCAAGGACCCCTACCAGCATTTGTGAAAACCTTTCATACCCCATGTGTACATGTCTGAACCCACCACCCCAAATTCCTTGAGACTTACAAAGGAAGGGTAAATACAATCACAATAACCCCATCATTCATGTGTTATGTGATCAAACAGTTAATAATCAATAAGCCCGCAGTTACATTCCAACCAGTTAATAACTGATAAGCCTGTGGTTACATTCCGATAGAGACTGTCCGGAGGCAGGGGTGATTAGAGTATGTTTTCTCTTAGGCGATGAGTAACCTGGATAGATCTTCAAGGTTCTCCTGTCCGGTGGGGAGTCTTATCCTTCCATTGTCGTTCCCACAGGCACTAAGCAGAGAGTTCAGAGTCCATTGGAGAGGCGGCTGAGCACGATCAGCACGGACAGGCCTCAGATGGAGTCCAGGCCCTATGAATTCCTTCTCCATTAGCTTCAGCATCAGTCCTTCCAATGAACACCCAGGACTGATCTCCTTTAGGATGGACTGGTTGGATCTCCTTGCAGTCCAAGGGACTCTCAAGAGTCTTCTCCAACTCCACAGTTCAAAAGCATCAATTCTTCGGCGCTCAGCTTTCTTCACAGTCCAACTCTCACATCCATACATAACAACTAGGAAAACCATAGCCTTGACTAGACAGACCTTGTTGGCAAAGTAATGTCTCTGCTTTTTAATATGCTATCTAGGTGGTCATAACTTTCCTTCCAAGGAGTAAGCATCTTTTAATTTCATGGCTGCAATCACCACCTGCAGTGATTTTTGGAGCCCAGAAAAATAAAGTCAGCCACTGTTTCCACTGTTTCCCCATCTATTTGCCATGAAGTGATGGGACCAGATGCCATGATCTTAGTTTTCTGAATGTTGAGCTTTAAGCCAGCTTTTTCACTCTCCTCTTTCACTTTCATCAAGAGGCTTTTTAGTTCCTCTTCACTTTCTGCGATAAGGGTGGTGTCATCTGCATATGTGAGGTTGGAGAGCAAACAGGAGGCTAATTATAAATTTCTTAACTGGAGCCCATCTATCTCTTGTCTCAGGAAATGCAACAGGAGGTTAGTTGTAAATGTCTAACCTGTAGCTCATCTATTTCCTACATCAATGGAACTTTGGTTTCCTTTTTGAACTAGCCTTGGTCATTCTGCAGCTTCATCTCTGATAGGGCATTCATTGGGGTTGTCCCTTTTTGGACTGACTGGGCATTTGTTGGGAATTTTCCTTTTTTAGGACTAAGCAACTCTGACCCTGAACAATCATTCTGAATTGCTTGATATTTGCTAATGGTGACCATGAATAATTAAGTGTGGATGATCAGAGCTCTGGTCATCTTACAGTCCCTTGGGGTACTTTTGCAAATTTAAGAGACCCTTTAGCTATGCTCCCTAAATGAAAAAAATGCCTTAGTGCTCCCTGAGATCTGCAGGGCAAAGGCCTCTAATGGCTTGTCTATTGTATCAGAATGGATCTTTTGCAATTGCTTTTATCTTGCAGGGGGTGGGGAGGGTGGGGGTTGGATGTGGTATTGTGTGTGAATGGATGTCTCAGTACCTGAGTCCAAATCCCTTACTTTCTTCCTGGTTCTGTTAAGAGTGGCTTGAGAGTGTGAGCAGATGATATGTATTATTGTCTATTACTGTTACTTGTTTTTCTTTTTTTTTTTAAACTGAGGTGAATATTTGGAAACTGGAAAAAAAGAGTTCCCTGAATATCCCTCAAGATGGCTGGGTTTCGTATAAGTAGAAAAAAATGTGCATTTTATCCTCCTGGGCCTTTGAGATGTAAATGATCTACCTAGGCCCTCTGGAGCTTATCTGTGTTGCTAGGAACTGAAGAAAAAGGGATGCAGAAATAACATTTAAAAAAAAAAAAAAAACCCTCAAAACTGCTGGGAATGCTCCCTCAACCAAACTTTACATAAGTTTCATAAGAGATCATCAAGAAAAAACAGTAAAACCATAATTATCTAAGCAAGAAAATTTAATGTATTCCAACTATTCTTTGTAAGCTAGTAAATTTATATTGTTGTTGGTTAGTCACTAAGTTGTGTCCGACTCTTGTGACTCCATGGGCTGTAGCCTGCCAGGCTCCATTGTCCTTGGAACTTCCCAGGCAAGGAGACTGGAACGGGTTGCCATTTCCTAACCTGCATCTCCTGTGTTGCAGGCAGATTCTTTACTACTGAGCCGTATAGGACTTTGTTGTTATTCAGTCGCTCAGTTCTGTCTGACTCTTTGCGACCCCATGGACTGCAGCACACCAGGCTTCCTTGTCCTTCACTGTCTCCTGGAGTTTGCTCAAACTCAGGTCCCTTGAGTCGGTGATGCCATCCAACCATCTCGTCCTCTGTCGTCCCCTTCTCCTCCTGTCTTCAATCTTTCCCAGCATCAGGAGTCTTTTCCAATTAGTTGTCTCTTCGCATCAGGTAACCGAAGTATTGGACACCTAGAACTTTAAGCACTTACAATTCAAATATTTAAAAAGTTAGACAAAATGAGTTTCAAGTTCACATGGAAGGAGAAATACTATATTGTTGATACTTGGTATTAAGATTAGTTTGTTGATTTAATTAATTTGGTCTAATTAATTAATTAGGTCTTTAGCATCATCAACTTTCATGATTTCACAAAGTAACATTTTCACTGAGCCTAGGTTTAGTAGAAGTTAAATGAAATCTTATGATATCTGTTGCAAATCTGTCAGTGAGGAAAATAACTTGGTGTGCTAAAATTTTTGAGTCAATTAAACTATAGGAATAATTATGTTCTGAAAATTACCTAAAATAATATCTCCAGATTTTAGTAAAAATTACTTGCCCTCTCGGTTTTCATTAGAAATTAAGATGTCTAAAAGTTGGGGATTCTAATTTAAATATGTAATTAAAGTTGCAGATATAATAAAATATTTCACTATATAGTAGGAAAGTGGGTTACATATTTTGAGAAAAAAGAAGTTTTATGCATGATCAGGTTTATTTTAGATTAAATTTAATTGGGTAAATGGATTTTGTTATTAAAAGTAGACTGGTACAGGGCTAGATTTTGCTCCTTTCTGCTAAAAGAACAAGTTTACTTCAAATGCTGCTTTTGATAATATATTGTGTGAACTTCCTTGCCTTTCAATGATCTGATTTTGTTCTGAAATATTCAAAGTGACCTATGATTCTACCAGACCAAAAGTTCTTAGAACTTTTTGATATTTTTGATGAACTTCCTATCAAATTCTGGGCTCCCCAGGTGGCACTAGTGGTAAAGAATCTGTTTGCCAATGCAGGAGAGGTAAGAGACTTGGGGTCATTGGGTCTGGAAGATCCCCTGGAGGAGGGCATGGCAACCCACTCCAGTATTCTTGCCTGGAGAATACAATGGACAGAGGAGCCTGGCAGGCTACAGTCTACGGGGTCGCAAAGAGTCGGACTGAGCAACTAACACACACACACACACACACACACACACACACACACACTATCAAATTCTAATTAAATTTCTTTTGACTTCGGCTTGCTCTGGGATGCTTCAGAGGGCCCCTAAGTCATGAGATATTCCTTCCCAGGCAAATACTGAAGTGGGTTGCCATTCCTTTCTCCAGGGGATCTTCCGGACCCAGGGATCAAACCCAGGTCTCCCACATTTCAGGAAGAGTCTTTTCCATCTGAGCCACCACGGAAGCTCAGCACATTGAGTGGCCTACCAGTGAAATCTTCATCAGATTTGGGAATGAACATTCCTAGCACCACGGGATGAAATGGTCATGAAATACCCCCAAAGCCAGGATCAAATTTATAAATATGAAAGGGCCTTGCCAGCTGAAAACTGCCACTTGCTCTCTACCTCTACAAGGATTAAATCATGGGCCCCTGCAGTTGCTGACCTTGAACACCCCCTGAAAGGAGTTTCAGGGTGGAGATTAGGAATGAGGCACTCTGTGCTCAGGGGTAAAACTGGCAAACCAGGCTCTCAAATTGAAATTTTAAGATTTTTATGAGCCTAAATCTTGCATCTTCTCATGTCTAAAAAAGCATTAAAATCACTAATGGTGATGCCTTTTTTGGCCATTTAGAAGAGAAATTCATTTGGATATAAAAATGGAGTAGCTGTCAGACTCAGACACACCTAGTCATTCTCACAGCAGTGTCTATTCAAATTGTAACCCAGCAGAACCCTGTAGGTACCTCTATCAAGTTTATGATTAACCTCCTTACCTTAACCTTTATTCTTATTCTTGTTCAGAACTTGTTCTCCTCAAGATTGAGAATTATCAAAGAAAAAGGGGGGATTGTAACCCAGCAGGACCCTAAGGGACCTTCCCAGGAGAGGCTTTCCCCATATCTTCTACTTTAGATATATCCAGATAGCAGTATTTGATGCAATGATTTGACTGATAATGTTAACCCTGTAATATTGAAGAAGGAATTCATAGGGCCTGGACTCCATCTCAGGCCTGTCCGTGCTGGCCGTGCTCGGCTGCCTCTCTAGCGGACTCTGAACTCTCTGCTTAGTGCCTGTGGGGACAACAATGGAAGGATAAGACCCCCTCCAGACAGGGGAATCTTGAAGATCACATCCAGGCTACTCATTGCCTAAGAGGAAGCATACCGTAATCACCCCTGTCTCCGGACAGGTCATAAACTTTTTTTCGTATTTATCAGGATGTAATCACAGGCTTATCGATTATTAACTGGTTGGAATGTAACTGCGGGCTTATTGACTATTGACTGTTTGGACACGTACACATGGGGTAGGTGGTGGGTTTAGACATGTACACATGGGGTAGGTGGTGGGTTAGGACATGTACGCATGGGGTATAAAAGATTTTCACAAATGCTGGACGGGGTCCTTGGCTAAGAGGAGACTCTGCCTTGGGCCCGCCGGCGTAATAAACTGCACTCCACTATCTGCATTGTCCTTCTGAGTGAGTCTGTTTCCCGGAAAGGGTGGCTATAACAATATCACCCTGTCCCCTCACCCTCAACCACTCAGAATTGTACACTCACTGATCACATACCCTGAAATCCCCTTCCCTTACCTGGTTTTTAAAAGTTCTTTGCTGAATTTCCCCCTGTGCAGGGAGCTCAGGGGTGGTGGGTGAGGGGAGGGGGAGTGAGTGTAGCACATAAACTCCTCGTCTCCTTGCATGGCCCTGCAATAAGTACTTCTCTGCTCCAAACTTCAGTGTTTCCGTGTGCTTGGCCTCACTGCATCAGGCACACAAACTTGCTCTAACAAAACTGTTCCAAAGATATTGGTATACATATGATCAGTATACATATTATTTTGGTGAAGGGAGAATACATGCAATCAACACATATTTCTTTGTAGAAGATTATTGCTAGTCACCAGGGGCAGAGGTCACCATGAAGAATTTTAGTGCTTTTCTAGATACAAGAAGATGCAAGAATTGGGCTCATGAAATCTCCTGAAAAAAATCTAACTATCTGAAGACATGTTCTGCCAGTTTTTCCCAGAGCACAGTGTCTCATTCTTGATCTCCACCCTGAACTCCTTTCAGGGGGTGTTAAAGCTCAGCAGCTGCAGTGGCTCATAATGTGACCTTTGTAGAGGTAGAACGCAAGTGCCAATTTATAGGTGACAGTATATTGTGTCGCTTTTTAACTTTATCAGTCTATGCTCTCTCTTCTTCAAACTTCATTGTATCAAAGAATACCCTATAATAATCTTCTCTCTACAGCTATTCTCTCCAACAGTGATAAAACACTCCTACACTTTCCTGCTACAGGGCATAACCACTTTCTGGACAGATAAAAAATTCCTTGGGTTAAAAAAATGACTGATTTATGCTCTCAACTAGAGAATGACAAGCTTTGAGCTAAAACAAGCAAAAATAATAAAGCATTTGTGAGCTCATTTCCTGCCTATCTCTTTTTAACCAAATCTCCCTTGACAATATATCACATGATGATTTAACGTGGTTGTAGAACTTTAATCTCATGTTTTCCACTTTTCACAGATCTTGCAACAAACTGGTCTTGTGGCTGCCTCCTCTAGTCATGTTTCTGGTTACTAACTCCACTCAAGTCCCCTTCTACTTCATCCTCATGGGCATCCCTGGCTTTGAGGTCTTTCATACCTGGATTTCCATCCCATTCTGTTGTCTCTACACTATCTCTATCGTAGGCAACAGCATCATACTGGCTGTCATCTGGGCAGAGCCCTCTCTGCATGAGCCCATGCACTTGTTTCTCCCCATGTTGGCCCTAACAGACCTGGGACTTACCCTCACCACTTGGCCTGCAGTCATGGGGATCCTCTGGTTCAATGCCTCAGAGATCAGCTTTGAGGCTTGCTTTATTCAATTCTTCTTCCTCCATGGATTCTCCTTTATGGAATCTTTAGTGCTGTTGGCCAGGTCTTTTGACCACTACATGGCCATTTGCCACCCCTTCCCTTATTTTTCCATCCTCACTAGGAAAGCAATCTGCAGAATACATCTGGCCATCATTTGCCACTGTCTTCTGGCTGTTCTTCCCACATTTTTCCTCTTGAAAAGGCTTCCCTTTTGTGGCTCCCCTCATCTCTCCCATTCCTACTACCTCCATCAAGACATGATTCACCTGGTGTGTGCTGACACCACTACAAATAATAGGTATGGATTTGTTCTAGCTCTGCTCATTATCATACTGGATTCCTTGCTCATTGTGCTGTCCTATGCACTCATCCTGAGAAGCGTCCTCAGAATTACCTCCCAGGTTGAAAGGCTCCAGGCCCTCAATAACTGTCTGTCCCACATTTTGGCTGTTTTGGTCCTTTATGTGCCCATGGTGGGTGTGTCCATGACTCACCACTTTGCCAATTGTACATGTCAGTATGGCCAATGTCTATGTACTAGCACCTCCTGTAATGAACCCCATTATCTATAGTGTTAAAACCAAACAGATCCGTCGAAGGATCTTTGATCTCTTTGCCCATAGACAGTTGGAGTAGAGTGTTGAGAAGTGGGCTTTTGGTACTACTTCTTAAAATAATAGTTTGAGAAACTTGAAAAATTATGGTTTGGATGTCTAGTCATATATGAATCAGGAAACAGGGCTGGGAGTTAAATACAATGTTGTGTTCATTGGATTTGTAATTTAAGCTAAGTTGAACCACCTGCATGTGGTGGAGCTGCTTCATTTACATGCAGTTTTTGCATACTAAGTTCCTCAATGTTTGTACCCTGGAATTGCCAAGCTTCTAGTTCAAGATGTGAAATATGTTGTAGAGTGAACTACCTGAGTTAGGTAACCTCTCAAAAGTCCTTCAAATGGGGATATCCTGTTTTTAAGAGTGTCTCCTCTTGTGAAACCCTCCTCTAACATGCACATGAAGCCTCTAAGTTGCTTCCATTTACACTGTTTCTTCTCAGAAAATGACCTGAGAAGTAATTCTGGATTCAAAAGAAAACAAACAAGTATTCAAATGTGGAGTCTCTTATGATCCAAAATAAGTTCTAGGGCTTTTCCCTCTCACCTCACAGCTTCTGAGTGGCAATTATTTCATCTTGTATTTCTTAGACTTCAGATGTGTACTGGGACATTAATTTGTGAGATAGGTATTCACAGTGAAAATTTGTTGAGAAGGAGATCAGAAGAATCTTGGAAATAAACTGGCTTCCTCTTTTGGGTTCATTCATTCATTCATTCATATACTTTTACTTGTTTTTCTTATTTTTTGGACTAGGACCTACAGTTCAATGATGAATGGATGTTGACATGTTACTTGATATGTTCCCAGTCAAACAGAGAATGTATTCAATATTTAACCATTAAATATGATGTTAACTGTGTGCTTTTTCTTACTTAGCTTGAGCAAACTGGTATTTATAATTTATTACTGCCATGATTGGATAGTAGATTTTGTGTAATGCATTTCTGCCTGCATTGAAATGAGCATGTGATTTTTACCCTCTTGTTTCTTATTTAACTCAACTACACTTGCAGTTTTACAATTGCAATATCTTAGTATTTGTTCTGTACTTAAAGCCTATGTTGTTACCTTGAATTTTTTAACATGGTATTTAGTATATATTCATACATTAAGATACAACTACTCTTTCTTTAGTGATTCTCTTAAGCCAAAACTTCATCTGTTTTTTGATTATCACTTTTAGTTTTAGTTTGTCAATAAAAATCTATTTCTATTTTGTCTTCATATAGTGCATGTTAAATATAAAGTTATTTTCTTTTATATATTCCATACTTGATATAATGGCTGCTGTGAATTCCTTGTCTAATGCATTCAATATCTGGATTATTTTGGAGCTGATCGCCACAGATTATTTTTCTATCAAATATGCACCATGTTTCTAGTTTCATTTTATGTTGAATAATCTTAAATTGTTTCTAAAGTTCCCTCAACCATGTTTTGAATAAGATGTTGAGATTCTGGATTCTGTTTATATCTCTGAAGAATTTGATTGGTTTTTATTCAGATAGTTAACTCATGGAACTTGAATTCTCAATTCACCCCTGCATTTTGAAGCACCTGAAATCTTTGTTCAGTTTTGTCAGCCTTACATAGTCTGCTTGATACCTGTCTCAAACAGGTACAGTTCAGATATTCACTGAGTTTATATGCACAAATTTGTGTTCTTCTTGATCTCTCTTTTACATATATTTTCCTATGGCTTTCTAGGTAATCTGGCAGCCCCCAAACATTCCATTTGTTTTTCAAACCAGTAAGTCTGTATGTTGTTTACTGAGCTTTAACTGACCCACCTCCTATCAATAGAGATCTCTGTCAAACTAAAAGTCATAAAACAAGGAAACTCCCTCAATAATGTTCTCTTTTTCTAAGTAAGTGTAACTTTTCTCTAAGTGCAATGTAGATTCTCTTTTATCACTCTCTAGTGCTTTCATTAGTTAAAAAAAAAAAAAACAAACACATTTGTTCAAGGTTTATAATGTTGATCTATGGGTTAAAGGTGTCATTTTGTTAGAATAAATACCTTTAGTCATTGAAATGCATAGTCTTATCTATAGTTGAATTGCTGGATTGTAGGGTATATTATAATACAAACTGTCACATTGTGTTCAAAGTGGTTGTAACACTGCATCCCCTAATACTTAAGGAAGACGACAATGATGGTATGGAGTATGGTGGTTAATGCAGAGATATTTAGATATATTTTTAGATATATTATACAATCAAAGTTGGAGGGGATTCGTGAGAGTGAAGTCACAGTGCTTATTTGACACGCACAGCATAGGGGTGCTGTTTTCAATGTTGAAAAGAAATGAACTCTCTTATCCAAATGTATCTTCTCTGTCCAATTCTCTTCCCAATTCTTCTGTAGATTCAATATCCATCCTTTTACTCTTTCTTTGACTCTCTGAACTGACTCAATATCCTTGGCTGATAATTTGTTTGCTTGTTTGTTTTATAAATCATTAGATTTATAAGCCTCCATAAGGCTCTGCACAAGCTGGAATCAAGATTGCTGGGAGAAATATCAACAACCTCAGATACGCAATGACTCCACCCTTATGTCAAAAAGAGAAAAAGAACTTGAGAGCCTCTTGAGGAAAGGAAAACAGGAGAGTGAAAAAGTTGGCTTAAAACTCAACATTCAGAAAACTAAGATGGCATCCAGTCCCATCACTTCATGGCAAATACATGGGAAAATGATGGAAACAGTGAAAGACTTTATTTGGGGGGGGGGGTTCCAAAATCACTGCAGATGGTGACTGCAGCCATGAAATTAAGATGCTTATTCCTTGGAAGAAAAGCTATGACCAACCTAGACAGCTTATTAAAAAGCAGAGACATTACTTTACCAACAAAGATCTGTCTAGTCAAAGCTATGGTTTTTTCCAGTAGTCATGTATGGATGTGAGAATTGGACTATAAAGAAAGGTGAGTGCTGAAGAATTGATGCTTTTGAACTCTGGTGTTGGAGAAGACTCTTGAAAGTTCCTTGGACAGCAAGGAGATCCAACCAGTCTATCCTAAAGGAAATCAGTTTTGCATATTCATTGGAAGGACTGATGCTGAAGCTGAAACTCTGATACTTTGGCCACCTGATGCGAAGAACCAACTCATTGGAAAAGACCCTAGTTCCAGGAAAGATTGAAGGTGGGAGGAGAAGGGGGTGACAGAGGATGAGATGGTTGAATGGCATCACCAACATAATGGACATGAGTTTGAGCAAGCTCCGGGAGTTGGTGATGGACAGGGAAGCCTGGCATGCTGCAGTCCATGGGGTTGCAAAGAGTTGGAAACGACTGAGTGACTGAACTGAACTGAGGCTCTGTATTTAACCTCCAGTCATTAAATGTCATGCCTAGAGAGGAATCAAGTGAACTACTTCTCCCTTTGGCCCGTGGATATTTTTTCCTCTGAGAAAATCTTAGGCCAAAGTAAGAGTTACTGTGGTTAAAATGTGGTAGTGGAGACAGGTTAAACACCAATCTTGTAAATTTTAGAAAGAAAAGAGGAGATAGGAAAAATTATTGGCCAATCCTTCTAAAAGGAGCCACATTTTGTTCATAATACCATAAAAATTGCTGAATTTCATTATGTGATACAGCAATTGTGTTTACATCAAGAAGAGTAGATAGATGCATTATCAAGATATTCAATTCAGTTAAATTGTAGTCACATTTACATCTGTAGAACTGTGCTTTTCACTCTTTAACATACCTTAGGCATTAATCAGTAAAATAAAGTCCTTATCTGACTTCATGAAACTTACATTTGGGGGTGCAGTGTGGGGCTGTGTTGGAGACAACTAATGACAATGTTAGTAAAGAGCACTAGGCTCCCCACTGTGCTTCACTTCATTAGCCTCCACCAGGAGGTGCCAGTGGTAAAGAACACTTCTGCTAATGCAGGAGACATAAGAGATGGGGGTTTGATCCCTGGGTCAGGAAGATCCCCTGGAGGAGGGCATGGCAACCCACTCCATTATTCTTGCCTGGAGAATCCCCATGGACAGAGGAGCCTGGCAGGCTACAATCCGTAGGGTTGCAAAGAGTTGGACTTGACTGAAGCGACAACACACACATGTATTTTAACTTTCTAACTCGGGTACACTGACTGAGTTCTCACCTCTAGGAGTACTCCTACTTCTAGCCAGGACTTCCTGAGAAATTCTCACAGTCATCTTCCTGGAAACATTGAAACGTTCAAATTAATCTACTTTTCACAGTAATAGCCACAGCATTCAAAGATTATGTCATATCTTGAGGTCAAATATCCTCTTGATGTATGGCAGTCTTTACAAATCTCTTTCCAGCAATTCTCTTCATGGATACTAGTCTAGTTGAATGAGTCTGGGGGTGATTCTCAGTTGACAAAACCTCTCTGTCTTAATTGTTTACCTTTCCCTTTATGCTTTAATGTCCCAGGAGGAATCTCACCTGATATAGACAAAATTCCACCTCATCCATACTACACAATCAAAGACATCTTGTGTGTCTTATTCCTAATTCTGGCATTATTAATGTTAATACTATTCTCAGTTCATCTTTTAGGAAGTTCAAAGTATACTTCAGATAACCCCATCAAAACCCTCCTTCACATCAAACCACATGATACTTCTTATTCACCAATGCAATCTTACAGTCCATTCCTAATAATTCAGTGGATTACAGCCCTTAGACTTCCCAGTTCTAATTTTAGCAATTATCTCAATACTTTATGCATGTGTGCTAAGTTGCTTCAGTCATGTTTGTCTCTTTGTGACCCTGTGGACTATAGCACTCCAGGCTCCTCCATCCATGGGATTCTCCAGGCAAGAATACTGGAGTGGGTTGCCATGCCCTCCTCCAGGGGATCTTCCCAACTCAGGCTCAATCCCAACCCAGGGATTTAATTCTTGTCTCTTACGTGTCTCCTGGATTGGCAGGTAGGTTCTTTACCACTAGTGCCCACCTGGGAAGCCCCAATACTTCATACATCAAAATAACAAAGCATAACATTTAAATCCCTTAGTCAATGCCTATTCTGTGTACTAGCAGCTGATCTACAAACACTAGCAAGAATTGGAGGACTATTGAGTATTCATTTGTCATCACTGCACAATTAGCATCTATTTTATAATTTCTCCTAATTCTCATTCTTCCACTACTAGTCAGTATCATTTAAAACCACTACCTGAAAGGTATTTATATATGTAACCAAATCTTACCACATATTCTTTATCCATTTCTCTGTTAATGGACATTTACATCACTTGCATGTCCTGGCTATTGTGGATAGTTCTACAGTGAAAACTGGAGTGCATGTATCTTTTGGAATTATGTTTGTCTCTGGGTATATCCCCAGGAGTGGGATTGTTCAGTCATATAATTGTTCTATTTTTAGTTTTTTAAAGGAAGCCCTATGCTATTCTCCATAGTGGCTGTACCAATTTGCATTCCCACCAACAGTCTAAGAGTGTTCCCTTTTCGCCACACCTGCTCCAGCATTTATCATTTGTAGATTTTTATTTTTTAGTGACCATTCTCTCAGGTGTGAGGTGCTACCTGATTGTACTATTGATTTGCATTTCTATGATAATTAGTAATGTTAATCATTTTTTATGCTTCTGGCACAAAACAGAAATATAGATCAATGGAACATGATAGGAAGTCCAGAAATAAATTCATGCACGCACCTATGGTCAATCAATCTATGACAAAGGAGGCAAGGATACATGGAGAAAAGACAGTGTCTGCAATAAGTGTGCTGGGGAACCTGGACAGCTACAAGTAAAAGAATGACATTAGAACATTCTCTAACATAATAAATAAAAAAACTAAAAATGGATCAAAATCCTAATTATAAGTCCAGACAGTGTAAAATTCTTAGAGGAAAACATAGGCAGAAGACTTTAACATAATTCATAGCTATATTTTTTTAGACCACCTCCTAAAATAATGAAAATAAAAACAAAAATAAACAAATGGGACTTAGTTAAACTTAAAGAGTGTCTTCAAGGAAATGAAACATAACACAAAGAGACAACCCACAGAATGGGAGAAAATATTTGCAAAGTGACCGATAAGGGGTTAATATCCAAAAATACACAAACAGCTCATGCAGTTCTATGTTCAAAAAACAAACAACTCAATTAAATAAGAAATGGGCAGAAAGTCTAAACAGATATTTCTCCAGAGAAGATATACAGATGAAAGTATATTGTTAATTAAAAAATACTTGTAAGCTTCTGACTCTTACTTTATATAGAACTTTCCATGTCTTCTATATACTTGATGCTTTCCATACAAGTTGTCCTCTCAATACTGAAAGGGAATTATTGAACTCTGCAACTGCTATTATTGAATCATCTCCATCAATGTCTTAGAGTTTTCAGAGGAAAAGTCATCACCTCCTTGCTTAAGTTTATTTCTAGGTATTTTATTATTTTTATGTGACTATAAACGGGATTTTAAAAAAATTTCTCTTTCTGATAGGTCATTATTAGCATATAGAAAAGTAATACATTTCAGGATATTAATCTTGTATCCTGAAACTTTTCTGAATTTATTTATTAGTTCTAGTAGTTTTTTTGGTGGAGACTTTAGAGTTTTTTATATATGTAGTATGGTCATCTGCAAGTAGTGTTAGTCACTCAGTCATGTCTGACTCTTTGTGACCCTATGGACTGTAGCCTGTCAGACTCCTCTGTGCATGAAATTATCCAAGAGAGGATACTGGAGTAGGTAGACATTCCCTTCTCCAGGGAATCTTCCCAACCCAGGGACTGAACCCATGTCTCCTGTATTGCAGGCAGATTCTTTACCATTAGGCCACCAGGGGAGCCCTGAGAATCCTATAAGTAATTGTAGATTTTTACATTTGTGAGGAAAGGTAAGCCAGGTATCCCCCTACACTGCCATCTTAATATTTCTTCCTTAAACCCTCTGTTTAGATTCATCTTTGTGTTTATTGATATTATTCTCATTGCTAGCATATAATTTATCAATGATAATTAGTTGAATGATGTTGCCTATTATTTTGAGAATTTTTCTCAAGACTGATATTCCTTTCATCTGTTTCTATATTTTTTTAACGTATCTGACATGTGTGATCTTATGAGTATATACACCATATCTCTCCTCACAATCCTCAGGCATGTCACATCTTCAGACTTCTACCAATGTGCTTGGCATATTTCCAGGCCAAGGTGAAATCTGAATTTGCATACTCAAGACTTCCCAGAAACTCTCAGCTGCTCTGATGTCCTCACTTCTTTACCCCCACCTCTGTATTGCTCTGGGTATCATTGGGTCCATGAAGTTATCTGCATTTGATTAACTGAGTGGAAGTGGAGACAGGCCTCTGAAGGAGGATCTCAAATACATGAAGTTCATCTCTATTCTTTGTATTTCAGATGCATGATGTTTGTAAGTCACTATTTCTAGTTGCACATCTGATAGAAGGTTTTCTCCTTCCATATACACAAACATGTTGTCATATATTATATCATGATGATAGAAATAATTGCAAAGGTAAAGCAAATGATGGCAGTGGTTACACTGTAAACAACTTAGTTAGAGCAGGTCTTTGTGAAAAGGTTTATTGAAAGGGTTTATTGAAGTATGAGAGAGAGTCGTATCAAAATCGTGGCTACCATTCCATGTGAGAAGACTAGGTATGCATGCTCAAAGGCATAAGTGGTTTCAACCTATTCATACTGAGGATAATTTGGGGGCATAGGAATGAAAAAGCAGGATAGACAGTGAGTCATACAAGTATCTTGGTAGAAAACGTCTCAGATCATCCTTCTGTTTAGTAAAATTAAATAATTTTACACAAAATCATTACACACATAAAGATGGAATTTGTTATGTGATATGAGTGAATAAAGTGCTTAAAATTATCATGAAATATTCTTTTCACCAGGTCATCAAGCTCTTTCCCTTGTTTTTTTCACATTTTCTTTTGTGTCCTTCAGTAACTTGGTTTTGGACTGTACTTGATTTATATCCAGTTAGTATCATGTATGTCTACCTTTCTTACTCTCCCCCTTTAACTTTCCCAATCATGCAGGGGTCTGTGAGCAAGAGAACCCACAGAAGCCAGGAGAGGTCAGAGCAGGCAAGCAGCTGTCATGGCTTCAGTAATCCTGGTGAACTTACAGGAGGAAGTGACCTGCCCCATTTGCCTGGAGCTTCTGACAGAACCTTTGAGCCCTGACTGTGGCCAAAGCTTCTACCAAGCCTGCATCACTACAAATGACTAGGAGTCAAATATTGGCCAAGAGGGAGAGAGTAACTGCCCTGTGTGCAGATTCAGTTATGAGCCTGGGAAACTGTGGCCGAAAAGGCATGAGACCAGCATAGTGAAGAGGTTCAGGGAGGTCAAGGGGAGCCTGGAGGAGCAAAACAGAAATCTCTGCACCATGGACAGAAACTCCCACTCTTCTGTGAGGAAGATGGGAAGCTCATTTGCTATCTTTGCACGTGACCCAGGGGCACTGTGGTCACCGCATGTTCCTCATGGAGGAGGTTGCCCAACAGTACCAGGTAAGAGACCAGAGTTGAGGAAAGAAAGGCCAGAAAATGATACTTGAGGGGAAATCTCTACTTGGCATTGGACTTTAACTACCTGGTCACCATGAACCTACGGCCTGTGATTCTTTTTTTCCCATGTTGTTGTTATTCAGTCACTAAGCCATGTCCCACTGTTTGCAACCCCAAGGACTGCAAGTATGCCAGGCTCCTCTGCGCTCCACCGTCTCTGAGTTTGACTGTTTATGGAATTCTCATGGCAAGAGTCCTGGAGTGATTTGCCATTCTCTCCTCCAGTGGACCATATTTTGTCAGAACTCTTCGCTATGACCTGTCCATCTTGGGTGGCCCTGCACTGCATGGCTCATAGATTCATTGAGTTATGCAGCCCTCTCACCATAACAAGGCTATGATCCCTGAAGGGGATATGCTTCACCATGAATTACTCTCTCCTTCCTTTTCTCTCATTCTAATATCTGAAAAACATTTCTGTGCACTCACCCACTTACAAAGTAATAGCCCTACATACAGACTGTTAGTCAGAAGTAGACATTCATGCATCTTGTGTTAATAGGTAGAGATCTGTGCCCAGGAGAAGTTCTCATTACCCCTATTGAACAGGACGGTAACTAGAACACTGAGATTGTTCTAGTTTGAGGTATACTTTTTTCCTACTGTAGAATCAGGTTTCTTCTAGAACAAAGAGAACCAATCTTCTTTCTGGTGAGAGAAGATGGTGATTTCTGTCTCTTGAGTTGTAACGAACACATTCTTCACCTCAGTATTTTTTTCAAAATCAGATTCTAATTGCTGTTCTCAGTTTATGTAAAGCTTATTTATTTATTTATTTTTGGGAAATCAGCCTGATTTCGCCATTTATCCTCTACAGTCTTGCTGAGAAGGCCCTTCTTGACTCTGATGTGATTCTTTTCTCACAGAAAATGCTCCAGTCATATCTGGAGAGATTGAAGAGGGAGAAGCAGGAAGCTGAGAAGATGGGATCTGACTTCAGAAAAGAGATATCTACCTGGAAGGTAGGAGGAGACACTTCCTAAGGAAGTTAGATAGATATCTTGGCAGGACCTTGGGTTGATCACAAGGAGCTGCCTTCTTCTTTGTTCCTTGACAGTTAAGTTATTTGACTAGGCCTTTTCTTCATCCTTTACTGATAAGAATGGTGGCTGAAAAGGGAACATATCACAAATGGCCACAGATATTTGGAGGGAGATATTCTTATAGAGGGACTCTGGTAAGGATGACAAACAAATTTCATATTCCATTCTTGTCATGTGTTTTAACTTTTGACTCTCAGAAGACATTTATGGCTCATGGCTTTGTCCTTGGTGTTCAACTTTAGGGCAGAGGGCGGTGGGAGGGGGTCAGCAGTAATACAGGGAGGCATGAGCATCCTGGACAGAAGTGTGAAGCCTGCCCACACCCAGGGATCCCAATTGGCTCTGAGTTGTCCTCAACAACTTGGGTCAGATTTGGGCCCATATTTTTGAAGTCAAATAGAAAAAATGGGCAAAGTCAGTTTCACCATGAATTGCTCTCCTCCTCTTTGTCTCTCATTCCTGAAGAATCGAGTATAACATGAGAAAAATGTCCAGGCAGAGTTAAAAAAACAGAGTGATCCAGGACAGTGAGGAGCTGAAGGAACTGCAAAAGTTGAGAAATGAAGAGGAAGTTGGTCTACAGAACATGGCAAATTCTGAGAATGAGCTGGTCCAGTAGAGTCAATTGGCGAGAGATCTCATCTCAGATCTGGAGCATCATTTGCAGGAATCAGGAATGGAGATGCTGCAGGTAAGACTTGGAAAGACGTCTGAGGATCCAAGGTATGAAAAAAAATGAAGACTAAGTTTCCATCTCTTCTGGGTTGCTATACTCTTTGTAGTGTTGTCAGTAAGGTTGTTTTGGGCCACCAGTACTCCTTCTCTGCATCTATTTCACAGGTTTTAAGAATAAGAGAATGCATGAATTGAATGCAAGAATAATAAGGGAAATTTTCATTTTTTTAATGTGCCAATTTCCCTGTAAATATTTGATTGTGGAGAGGAGATTCACTGTGTTTGGCGATTTTCTAGAAGCCCCTGTTATCTGTGATCTAGTGTTAAGTATTTATCGGGTGCTTCATCATGATGCAGCTTAGTCATAGACAAACAAAAACACCTCAGATTCCAAGAGGCTTTTTTTCTCCACTCAATATGTTGAGATTTTCTCCCTGTTTCTCTATTTCCAAAGAAAGTTTTTGAAGGATTGCTATTTATTCTCTAGATATTCAATGGAATTAACTATTGAAGTATCTCACTCTGGATGTTTTTTTATTGAAAGGGTTTAAAATATCTTGCTTGTGTTAGGATCATTTAGATTTTTTTTTTAAAGTCCTTGAGTCAGTTATTGTATGTCTTGTAGAAAGTTGTCTATTTTAAGTTGTCTGATTTGTAAGCATACAGTTGTTATATCAATCCTCTATTATCCCTTTAGTTTCTACAATAATCACAATAATGTCTTTTATTCCTGATTTTGGTGATTTGCTTTTTCATTGTTTTTGGTCACTTTAGCTATGTTTTGTTAATTTATTGATCTTTTAAAAAAGCATTGTTTTAGTTATTTTGTTTACTTTTAAGCTTTCTTTTTTTGTTGTTTATTTTTAAACTTTCTTATTCATTTATTTCTGCTGTTACATTTGTTTTTTTCTTTGTGTGTGTTGGGGTGTTGGTGTGTGTTGGGTGGGTGTGCTGGTTTAATTTACTCTTCCTTTCTGTTTATTGAATTGGAAATTTATCACTGATTTGTGACCATCTCTTCTGATACAGGGTTTAATGATATAAGTATATTTAATTAACATTTCACACATTTTTATTGTTTAGTTTTAATTTTCATTCAGCTCAACATGCACTCAAATTTCCTTCACAGTTTTCTTTTTCTTTAAATTTTGTTTGTTTGTTAAACCTTGGGCATTTTAAAATGTGTTGTTAATGAGAGAATACTTGGTGATTTCTCAGTTTAACCTCTGTTGTGGATTTCAAATTTAATTCTGACATAATTAGAGAACAACTTGTGCATGGGTGCTTGCTCATTCAGGTCTAACCCTTTGAGACCCTAAAGACTGTAGCCCACCAGGCTCCTCTGTCCATGGGATTTTCCAGGCAAGAACACGAGTGGGTGGCCATTTCCTTCAGGGGATCTTCCCGACCCAGAGATTGAACCTAAGTCTGCTGCATCTCCTGCATTGCAGATGAATTCTTTACCACTGAGCCACTGAGGAAGCCCGTTAGAGAACATATATTTTTATTATTTCAAGCTTATAAATTTATTGCCACTTGTTTATGGGCTAAAGTACTGTATATCCAGAAAAAAAATTTATTATGAATTTGAAAATGCTGTATGTTTCTCATTCATTGAGTAAAATTATCTTTATATGTCAATTGGGTGAACTCGGTTGATAGTATTGTACATGTCTTCAATATATTTGATGGTTCATATAAGCTGTTATCTTACTGACAGTGAGTTATTGAAATATGCAACTATTATTATTGAATTGTGTATTTCTCCTTTTATTTTTGCTTCAAGTATTTTGAAGCTCTGCTGTTCCATGCATCTATATTTATAACTGTTGTATATTTTTGATGTAGTGAACATTTTATAATTATAAAATTTCCCTCCATCTTCCCATAATATTAAAGTATTTTATCTAATATTAATAAAAATCTTTGACTTATTTTTTGTATTTCTGCTTGCATGAAGTGCAAGCATGGTATTTATTTTTCTATCTTTTTTAACTTTCCCCTTTTTGTGCCTTGACTATGTCTCTTGTAAATAGCAAGAACTGAATTTTGCTTTTTATCCAGTTCAACAAATCTCTGATTTCAATTGAGGCATTACTACATGACATTTATGCAATTGTTGATGTGACTGTGTTTAAATTTACTGTTTTGCTTTTTACTTCCTATGTGGCTATTGTAGTTTTCATTCTTTTTCTCCTTAACTAGCTTATTTTGTATTAAACGAATATAAACTAGTATAACCTTTTGTTTCCCTGTGTTCAAGGTGGTATTTTTTTATTTTATTTTTTCCCTACTGGTTGGTCTAGTGATTAAAATGTGTTTCCTGTCTTATTTAGATATACTTCAGGCTAATATTAACTTAGTTTCAAAAAAAATAGAAACTTTCTTCAGCATCCCTTCATTTTCTTTCCACAACAATGTAGTGATGCTTTTAATATGAATCTGATTCTGTGTAAGCAAATGCATGCAGGAACCTGAACATTTTGCTACATCTGGGAAGAGAAGCTCTCTTCATCTGGAGTTTATATCAGGATGTTTGTGTTTCTTGTATAAACTGAGAAAAAGAATCAATATAGGTCAAATAAGTAGAATTGGAGAAAGACACAGACCAGATTCTGAGGACAGTGTTTGAGTTTCAAAATTAAACTTTGATTAAAGTGGTGACTGCTTCCCCTGCTCCAATCCTGTATTCCTTCCCTACTTATTCTAGTCTAATTTGATTTTTGTCACATACACAAAAGAGCCCTAATGTAGAGAGGTTTTTTTTTTTTTTTTTCTTTTGAATTCAAATGTTGTCCTCGATTTTGGTGACATGGGGAAAGTAAATCTGTGGTAAAGGAGACTAAGTATAGTGGTACATACCAGTTAAAATAAATAAAACATTAAATGTAGTAATTAAGAAGATTACATGTCTAAAAAATGTTAAGCATCTGGGCTAAACAGACTCAATAGAGACTGAACTGCAAGTAAATGCCCCAGGTTTTAGAAAGTGAGTGTATATTGGTAACTTTATGGAAATGATTACAAGAAAGGAAACAACTGGTTGGTGAATAACAAGTTACATATTAGATATTCTAAGTTATTCTTTCCTGTGGCTTATTTACTACTAAATATATTAATATTTATTTAAGAGACAAAGGTGAGTAGAAATAAGAGAGTTGGAAATCAACTGCACCTGTGTATGCTGACTTTAAAGGAGTGGAAGAGAGTACTAATTGTATACAAAATGAGAAGAGAGACACCTGAAAAGCACCTACATGGATATATTTGTTTGCCTGTACCCTCAATGAAAGCCATATGAATAGCTTGAGGAATATTAGAATTATATTACGTATTCATCTTTGATTCTCGAAAGCCTGGTTTAATGCTCCGCACAAAATTTGTATATCACTTCAATTTTGTTTAATAAATTATATAATCATGAATTATTCAAATCATCTCTTGGGTCACCAGAATTATAGGCTTCTTGTTTTTCCCATAAATATGTCTCATTTCCATATACTAGAAGCCTCGTGCTTCCACAGAGGTTGGAGATTTTATCTTTCTAGAAATCTGACAACATCACATTCTGGAATGATTGCCCTCACTCTTGTCTTTACTTTCTGGCTCTTACATTGAGACCATCTTTATTTCCACAATCAAGGGCTGATGGGGATGTAAATAAGCTTTTTAAGTGGGGGCACCTATCACTTTTTGACTCATGTTTTCTTTTTTCTCAGTAGGATGTGAATGGCATCATGAAAAGCTACTTATGGGAAGACAGAGATGGTCCTTTTATACTGGTAAAATAATTTAAAGCTAATAGAGTTACCTCATGGACAATTAAGATAAAACAATGCTCAAGGCAGAAAAACAAGAGTATATATTTAGCTTAGATTTCTGTTCACAAATCATGGCTAGATTGTTCTGTAAACTTTGAAAGGACCACATTCTATGGTAGAAAATTTTGGTCATAGGAAGTTGAAGAGTTTGGGTCAGGACCAGTATTAGGAATAAGATATTACAGTATCAAAACCCTGTGGCTTCATAAATTTAACTCACACTGTGTGTTACTATGTAACTCAGGTTCCCATATTTAATATGTGCTTGGCTTATCATGTGAAGGTTGAGTCTTTACCTGTGAAGCACCTAGAATTAGAGACAACTCCTCTATATTTAACTTTCTGCTCTGGGAATAAAAGAGATACAGTTTTCCTTTATCTTTCTGTTTAGATTCCCCAAAACAGACTTGAATCTTAAGAAATATTCTAAATATTGCTGCAAAGAGTTGATTCAACTTGGTCACATAATTTAGGCGCCAGAATGGAACAGTGCCATCCATGTGTCTGAATTTGCACACCGATGTGTCAGCATCAGACTCTTTACAAACACATGAGATTCAGACCACTATTCATTTAGTGTTCATAATGTCTTCTCCAGTTGTTTGTAATTATTCCCAGAGATCATGAAATATCATGCTGTTCTGAGAACCTCCCTTTAAGGGAGCAGCCTTTGAAGATTTGGGGACTCTAGACTGTGTTCTCATACCAGATATGTGACAAACACCCAGGAGCCTGATCCAGCTACGTCACATTCTGACATCTTCCTGGGAACACATATCTATGCAGTGATTCCACAAATTAAATTTCCTAGGTACCAAAGTTTTGTTATATTTATCATTCCATTTAATATCATATGATCTCAAGGAGGAAGAGAGGGGGAGATTAATGATTTCATTTCGAAAAGAAAACTGTCTTTCTGACAGGTAAAGGTTATCTCAAATCACCCAAAGGTAACTGGGACATGAGCACATTTCTTTTCTTTTCTTTTTTTTTTTTTTGAGCACATTTCTTCTGGCTCCAAGGTCAGGCATCCACTCTTCCCTTTCCAAGGTTTCCAAGAAGACAGTTCAAGTGCATAAATGGAGTAAAAGTATTGCAAGTCAGTGGTTTTAGAGGGACAAAAACCCAACAGTGTGGGGATCAATTTTTGTTTTCTCTAGGAGTGAAACCTTGACTCTGAAGTAGCCAGAAACTTTCCCAAAGGAACAGAGAAGAGTATTTCGAGCTCCTGATTTGACAGACATACTATGAGTGTTTAATGGTGAAGCATGCTGCCCCAGAGGGTGTCTGTGGGGTTCGTGTGATGGAGAAAAACATAGGAGAAGACTCTATTTCTAAGTGTGGGTTGGGAGAGGGAAGCCAGACACTATCTGCTGATGATATGATCATTTTTATGGGGAGTGACCAGGAACTTTATTCATCCTCTCTTTCACCACTTCACTACTTCACCATAATCTGGAAGAAATAGATTATAGTGCTGATTCCTTTGCTTATATTTAATATTGTGGTTTTTTTTTTTTAAATCATTTCAGAGCTGACAGATGTGTAATGCTACTGGAGTAGGGAGACATCACAGTATTATCAAGCCACCTTGTTCTCAGCATCTTTCAGAATTTTTCATTTTCTAGTTGGTCTCATGTTTTGAGACCCATGTTTTCCCTCCCAACACAACAAATATTGTCTTTCCACTGAAGTTATTCTATAGATCCTGTTCAAAATGTCTCAAATAAAACTACGTCATGGCGCTAACCCAAAAGTGAAAGTGAAAGTTGCTCAGTCCTGTTGGACTCCTTGTGAGCCCATGGACTATACAGTCTATGGAATTCTCTAGGCCAAAATACTGGAGTGGGTAGTCTTTCCCTTCTCCAGGATTTTCCCAACCCAGGGATTGAACCCAGGTCTCCCACATTGCAGGTAGATTCTTTACGAGCTGAGCCACAAGGGAAGCCCACCCTAACTCAACCCAGCCCAACCCAACCCAACTCTATAATTTTACCGTAGTTCACGTGACCCTTCATCCTCCCAGAGGTAAATCAAACATTGCCATTTCTGTGGGTCAGAACATAACGTTTCTGCACAATAGGAGAAACACCTATCAATGGGATATAACTGATTGCCAAAGACATAACTGATTGCCCAAAATAATCCCTGGCACTTGTGGTCAATTAATCTATGGCAAAAGAAGCAAGCATGTACAATGGAGAAAAAAACAATCTCTTCAATAAGTGGTGCTGGGAAAAACTGGACAGTTTACATATAAAGCAATGAAATTAGATCACTTTCTCATATACAAAAATAAACTCATAATGGATTAAAGACTAACAATAAGACTTGAAACCATAAAAATATCAGAAAAAAACATAGGCAGAACACTCTGACATAAATTGTAGCAATATTTTGGGGGGATCTGTTCTAGGGCTTCCCAGGTGGCGCAGTGGGAAAGAACCTTCTTGCAATACAGGAGACGTGAGTTCAATCCTTGGGTGGGGAAGATCCCTTGAAGTAGGAAATGGCAACCCTCTCCAGTATTCTTGCTTGGAAAATTTCATGGACAGAGGCCTCTGGCAGGCTACAGTCCGTGGAGATCATGTGACTGAGCTACTGAGCCTCCTAAGTCAAAGGGGAAAAAAAGCAAAAATAAACGAATGGGACCTAACTTAAAATTTTTGTAGCAAAGGGAACTATTGAGAAAATGAAATACAACCTAGAAATGAGAGAAGATTTTTATAAAATATATGTGTGATAAGGTGTTAATATCCAAAATGTATTAATATTAATATAAGCAGCTCATGCAACTCAATATGAAAACAATCCAATTAAAAAGTAAGCAGAAACCGTTTTCAGGGCAGCAAAGGAGACACAGAGAGAACAGACTTGTGGACACTGGGGAAGGCGAGAGTGGGATGAATTGCGAGTGTCATTGACACATATATATTACCATATGTAAAATAGGAAGTTACCGGGAATTTTCTGTATGATGCCGGGAGCCCAAACCAGGTGCTCTGTGAACCTTGAGGGGTGGTATGGGGTGAGAGGTGGGAGGGAGATTCAAGCGAGGTGGGGGGAGGGAGGGATGTGTATATACCTATAGCTGATACATGTTGATGTATGGCAGAAACCAACACAACATTGTAAAGCAATTACCTTCTAATTAAAAATAAATTACATGTAAAAAAAAACTGAGCACAAAGCCTCAAGAGACATTTTTCCTAAGATACACAGATGGCCAACAGGCACATGAAAAGGTGTTTAACATTGCTAGTCATCAAAGAAATGTAAATTAAAACGACAATGAGATATTGTGTCACATTCACCAGAAAGGCTATCATCAAAAAGAAGAGGAAGGCAGAAGAGAAAAGTCAGAGTGAAATGTGAATATGGAACATTGCTGGCTTTGAAGATGGAAGAAAGGGACTAGATGCTAGAAAAAGCTAGTGAACAGATTACCTTCTAGAATTTTCAGAATGGAACACAGTCTTCTTAACCCCTTGACTAAGTGACACATATGCAAGAATTTTGAATTACAAAACTATAAGGTAATAAATTTGTGCTATTTTAAGCCATGAAGTCTGTGATAATTTGTTTTAGCAGCTATAGGAAAAAAGTATTCCGCATCCAACAAAAAAAGGGGTATTTGCATTTTTTAAGAACATATGGACATCTTAACCCATTATTGAGGAAATCAAAAGACTACATTAATTCAGTCACATATCATATTTATATTACTTATAATACAAATATACAGTATTATAAACATATAAAGTAGTTCCATATGAATGTATAGATTCCATGCATTCAAGATAAAAACTCTGAGTGCGTGTGTATGTGTTCTTGTAAGTTCAGAAATTGCTTTTAAAGCTATCATGGTAATGCAAAGTGTCAGGAATGGTTAAACATTTTTGGAAGAAAAAGATGGAACACTTATATTCTAATATCAAGACTAGAAAATTTTAAGTGTAAAGAAAAGTGAAAGTGTTAGTCACTCATTTGTGTCTGACTCTTTGTGACCTGATGGACTGCAGCCCACCAGGCTCCTCTGTCCATGGAATTTCCCAGACAAGAATACTGGAGTGGGTTGCCATTTCCTTCTCCAGGGGATCTTCCCCACCCAGGGTTTGAACCTGGGTCTCCCACATTGCAGGTAGACTCTTTACCAACTGAGACATCAGGGAAGCTTTTAAGTATAAACCTACAATATTTATGCAAGTTTATACAACTAGAATAATTAATGAAAGCCAAAAGTACAGGAATATTCTTAGACCTATGAGAATTCTGTCTCAACAGACAGAATTTTCTAGATTGAAGCTCTCAGGGATCCAATATCCACAGTGTACTGAAACCATCAAACTTCATTCCATCTCAAGGGAGAGAAGTTAATATGTTTGATTTTATTCCTTGTCTGGGAATGGGAAATGGAGGGGGTATAACTTATGTTCTCTCTCCTGGGGATATAAGAAAATGCATAAATGTTTTCTTTCATCTCTTTCAGAATCTCTTCCAGCCTAAAATTTTGCTTTAAATGGAAACTTCCCACTGCTTCTGTGAAGCAAGAGACAAGACAGAATTTGGTGAGTTGAAAACTATAATCAACTGGAAAGAAGAAAAATGCTACATTGGCTCTGTGATTTTATCAAATAACATAGCCTTGAGTTTATCTAGTGTCCAAGTAGAGGCTGTGCCCTGGAGGACATGACTCTAGGAGGAAGATGTTCCCAAGTACTGTGACCAGTAACAGCAGGGGATTCATAAGCAAAGAAGACCTCTCTGGGTAAAAGGCTGAGGTCAGTCAAATGATTTTGACTAAAGCAGCAGACCGTGGTTTGGATGTTTCTTTTTTGACTCCCCTTTGTAGTTTTAATGATTAGGGGTTTATTTTCTCCTTTTATTATTATTTTTTTCCCTGTGACCCTGACGAAATGTGCTTCTTTTCAGGAGGCAGTTAGTCTATCCTCCAAAGGACTGAGTTGCAATCTAGCTTAAATTTACAGTTACATTTTTGAGCTTTCTTGGTCTATTTATTCTTCATGCTACAAGAGATGATGTCACCATCTTTTTAAGGGAGGATTTTGCAAGGTCTGTTGTTCTCTTTATTCTAAAAAGTTCAGTGCCTGTAAGAGTTCAGTCTGCATCAGATCTGGAGGAGTAATTTAGAAAATATATTCTTTGGCTTCCCTGGTGGCTCAGTGGTAAAGTATCCACCTGCAACACAGGAGATCCGGGAAGATTTCACATGCCCATGTGCCACAACTATTCAGTCTGTGCTCTAGAGCCCAGGAGCTGCCACTATTGAGCCCATGTGCTGCAACTGCTGAAGCCCACACACCCTAGAGCTCATGCTCCACAAAAAAGGAAGCCATAGCAATGAGAAACCCATAGGCTGAAACTAGAGAGTAGCCTCTGCTCTCCATAACTAGAGAAAAGCCCATGCAGCAACAAACACCCAGCACAGTGAGAAATAAATAAATAAAATTATGATTATTTTTTTAAAGTAAAGCAGCTTAAAAAAAATAGAATATACTTAAGGGGCAGAAAGCTGTCTTTGGACAGTGGAGACTAGTTACATTCCTCCTAAGTAGATGTTTTGTTCACTTAGGCTAATCCAGGGCTTTTGCAACAACCAAAACCATCCCTTGTGAGAAGCTCACTATGTAAAACTTTGAGCAGGAGTAGGAAAGAGATATCTCAAAATTCTACATGGCTCAATCCACTTCTGCCTCCTTGTGCACAAAACTCTAGAAAACTGACAAATACAATGATATAGAGCTGTTATAGCTTGTCCACAAAATCCACTTCCTTCTTTAAAAACTTTTTGAATGACTTTGTAAATATGTGATGGAGTGTAAGAACTAAACCTCTCCAAAACTGGCCTAAAGATGGTTCAAGTTGTGCTGGGCCTTTCTGATACTGTGCTTACTGGTAACAATGTTACTGATTGTCTTTTCAAAAGTACTTTATAAAATAAGTCACAGAATAGAGTTAAAACTCAAAGGATATTTCCAATACAAAAGTCATCTTAAAGGCCGGCTCTATATGGGTAAAACAGAATTCCCAAAGATGGATTTGCAGTTCCAGTACTGGCAGATTAGAAAATGAAAACACTGGTAGAAACTTTATTAGTCTTTATTTCAACTCTTGGAGTTGAAAATCTCCTCCACTTGACTTCACCTAGGTTAAGTCACTCTGGCTGATATCTAGAATGGAGGCATTCCCAGACCACCGAGGAGGAGAGGTATCTCCCCAGTTTATGTCAGGAAGCAGATCCCCCAAAGCTTAGGGCATTGCCGCTGAAGTCATAAATTATCCTCTGAGCTCACTGCTCTCTATCTGAGTCACAGAAATGTTGCTCATATGTCTTGTGCATTTCTTGACAGATGCCTTCTCTTATGGGCTTCCCAGGTGGCACAGTGGTAAAGAATCTGACTGCCAATGCAAGAGATATAGGAGACTCAAGTTTGATCCCCGGGTTGGGAAGATCCTTTGGAGTAGGAAATGGCCACCTGCTCCAGTATTCTTGCTGGGATAATCCCATGGACAGTGGAGCCTCGTGGGCTACAGTTCATGGGATAGCAAAGAGTCGGACATGACTGAGTACCCATCCCTTTTCTTAATATTCTTAATATTTTATATTAATAATTAATATTAATAATTAACATTCTTAATATTTTCTTAACATCCCAGTAAGCATACCTTAATCCGAACTGTATTTCAATCTCTGTGTAACAAAGCTCCCATATTACACACAATACTAGAATATGTCCTTTCTTTTTCTCCACCCCTGTCATTATTTTTCTGCTACTTTATTGAAACACCTCAGCTTATTTTATCAAACCCAGTGTCTAAGACATAATATTTGCTCCTTATAGGTCAATTACTCCTTTTTTGTCTTGTCTCATCCCATTTAATAATTTTAATATTTTTCTATTTTCCTCTCTCTTCCTCTCTGTCTCCCTCATACATGTCTCCTTCTTTCTCCTCATACATAATTTATTTCTTCATTTGAACCTATGCCTATCCTAAATATTCTTCATTGGTTAAAGGAACACAGTTATTTAGGTTTAATCATATGAAATTGCTGACCTACAAAAATAACTATTTCACATGGTTTATTAACAAATGCATAAAGAAATGAAGTGGGGCCAATGGCAAAGCAAAGGGGGCAATAACAAGTCAATTCTACAGATGCTAGTTCGTCCTGGGGAGAAGGTACTTCTCATAGAGGAACGCTGAATGTGCCAGCTGCTCTCCTCAGCCGTGCTCACCACCAAAGTGGAATTGTTATCTTTCATGTTGTATTCTGACAGCTGATTTGTCCGCAGAGCTGGGAAACCAGTGGATCCCAGGCTGAAAAGACCATGTATAACCTGAGCTGCTACAATCCCGGTTCCTTTATCCTTGCTGGAATACCCGGCCTGGAGAAGTTTCACATCTGGATTGGGATTCCCTTTTGCGTCATCTATGCTCTGGCTGTTGTGGGCAACGGCACCCTCCTCTACCTCATTGTCGTTGAGGACAGCCTCCATGAGCCCATGTTTTTCTTCCTCTTTATGCTGGCCACCACAGACCTCATCTTGTCTACTGCCACGGTGCCCAAACTGCTCAGTAACCTCTGGCTTGGCTCCCAGGAAATAACTTTCACTGATTGTCTCACCCAAATGTTCCTCCTCCACTTCAGCTTTGTAGTGGACTCAGCCATCCTGCTGGCCATGGCACTGGATCGCTATGTGGCCATCTGCTTTCCCTTGAGATACACCACTGTCCTGGCTCCTCAGGTGATTATCAAGCTTGTGGTGGGCATTGTTGTGAGGAGTTTCTTGGTCATCTTGCCAGATGTCTTTCTGCTGAAGCGGTTACCCTTCTGCGGAACACGAATCATCCCCCACACATACTGTGAGCATATAGGTGTCGCTCAGCTTTCCTCTGCCAACATCTCCATCAACATCTGGTATGGATTTTCAGTGCCTGTCATGACTGTTGCCTCAGATGTGATCTTTATTGCTGTCTCCTATATCTTCATCCTCCGTGCTGTCTTTCATCTCTCATCCCAAGGTGCCCGCCAAAAGGCACTCGGCACCTGTGGTTCCCACATCTGTGTCATCCTCATGTTTTACACACCTGCCGCCTTCTCCATCCTTGCGCATCGCTTTGGGCACAGTGTACCTCGAAATATGCTCATTTTATTTGCCAACCTCTACATGGCCATCCCTCCTGCGCTAAATCCTATAGTGTATGGAGTGAAGACCAAGAAGATCCAGGACAAATTTATTCTCCTCTTTACTTTGAAGAAGACACAATGAGTCTTCATTGTGGGGAGCACCACTGAAGGAGAAATTTAGGCAAAATTGATAAGATAAAATTTTACATAACATGGGAAGACATAAAATAAAGTTATAACTACTATTTACTTGAAATTTTAGAGTTCTACTCATGTAATAAACATATAAGCAGGAGGGAGAAGTAAAGTCTTTGGGACTTCTAGAAAATCAAAGATTTTTTTGATTTAGCTTTTCTCACCACTTGTATGGAGAAACTGATGATGGGTACAGAACAGCAGTAAGAGTAAGGTTTATATATTTCCTATTCCAAGTTTTGAGATTTGATGGCTAGATATTTCCTAACATGCAACCTACCCCTGTATTTCCCAGTTTTTTAATCAAAGGCAAAGCCTCCTGTCTTTTTAACTAGCTATTAATTCTTTCTAATACAACTAACAAACTTAGGGCTTCACACTTCAGTCTTGATTCTAACATTATTAATCCCTCCTCCTCTGCCCTTTATTGCTTTACTTTGCCATTTTCCCTACCAATATTAGATTATAAAAAGTGGATTATCTTTTATATCTATTTTCTTCAACTGAGCGCTCCAATAAAGTTTTCACTGCCCTTGGCCCATATTTTACAACTTTAATTTAATTTATAATAATTATATTTAACTTAAAAATTTACATTTGAATATTTAACTTAAAATCATTTTGAAAATATATTTAATTCAAAAATAATTTGAGAGAATATTAATTTATTTCACAGATGAGGAAATAGAAACGTGATTACCAAAAGACAAAGAGAGATTTAAGATCAAAACCCAAGTCTGTCTGATTCTGTGTTCTTTATCCCATTGCTTCCCGGATAGCTACTCACTGAACCGGTTCACAGTCTTCTGAAACTTAATTTTCCAAAACTGACCTAGAAATTCAGTAGCTTTCTCTATAAAAAGTGTTCTTCCTTTCCTGTCTTTCTGTACTGGAAATAGCACCACTTCAAACCTGAATTCCAAAGCAAGGTACCTATAGTTTGTCTTTCATTTTTTCTATGTCACCATCCAACAAAATGAACTCAATATTTGAGTTTGAAGAGCTTAAAAGCCATTACAGTGTGTATATACATCACATTCTCACCTTTATCAAGGCCAGCTACTTTGGACCCTTATCTATTATTTGTCTCTCTTGAGAGCCTTTCAAAATCATTGTTTTAAATGAGTTCCAACCCTATTCCATCCAACCCACTTTCTCTATAAAAGCCAAAGTGTTCATTTTACAAGTTAAATATGATTGTTTCACTATGTGCATTGAAACTCTTCAATAGTTCCATCCTTTAGATCATGAATAAGTGTTGTCCTTAGGATCACTTCAGGGAGTGGAAGACTAATAAAAAGAGCAATCTTCCATGAAAATCAGAACCTTGCACTTCATTCACACTTTATGTTTATTTTCATTTCATTTGCACTTCCCCAACTCTTTGAGCAAGTAATTTCAAAAACGTTGGTTTTTTTCTCTTGGATTGTCATACTCAATATTCTGTTATTTTGCAAAAAAAACACCAAAAAACCTCATTGTGGGTAGAATGCATGTTGGGTAGGAGTCATCCATTCTCTTAAGAAACTGTCCCAGGATAAAACCGACTGTTCCAAAATCTCAACTTAAAAAGAAGCCATGCTTTTAATCAATATGAACAAATTAAATTGCTTAGGAGTAAATAAGAAGTAAAGAGTAAAACTGGCATTCTAAAGTAAGATCCTTTGTGTATGTGTGTGTTGACTTTTTTTCTTTTTGTGTGCAACACCCTTTAGAGAGTTTAGAAGAGACACATGCAAGGACTGTTTTATTCATAGCAGTCTCATAAACCATCATACTTATTTGCTTATTATTTGTCAATCTATTCCTATATTATGAATTCCTTGAAGGTAGAAACTTAGACCTAGGCCTCTTCTTTCACCCTGTCTTTTTATAAAAATACCTGACACACCGTGTGTTCTCAATAAAGGTTTCATGCATACACAAAATTCATCAGGAACCCTTTCCTCCATGCCATTGTCTCTTGCTTTTCATTTCTCCTCTATCCAGTTTAGATTCCATAGTGTATCATTTTAGTTATCATTTGTTTATCCTAAATGCAATTTGTCCTAAACTCAACTGTCTCTCTTACACACTCAGTTGACAAAAAATATTCCAGAAAAACAAAGTTACCCCTACATTTTGAAGAAGTTGGAATAAATGATCCCACTGGGCACATTGATACTACTGTTAATAAATTATGACAATATACCACCATACTTGCTGAATTTCAGCTTCTCAGATGTATCATATTTCTTCTTGTCTCTTCTACCTGTGTTTTCTCTTTATTCTTTGCTTGGAAATTCCTTTTCAGGCTTCAGTTGAAAATACTTCCTCAGATATGCCTCCTTTAACTCTGTGTATTAGATTGGTATCTATTGTATACATTCTCATTGCACAATGTCCTTTTTATTTCAGGACGTATCACAAGTTTAATAAGATGATTGCTAGTATACATAACTATGTCATTGAGGACCAGGTTAGTTTCTGCATTTGTTCCATCACATTCCTATCACTTGCAAAGCTCCTAGTTATTACAGGTATGCAATAAGTATTTGCTGAAGAAAAGAGTTGAAGCATGATTTTTGCTTAATGAATGAAATCCCTATTTTGCGTGATGGGAGTCTACCTGGATTTATGGAGTCACAGAAAAAGACATTTTGTCCACAGTAAGGTACTAGCTGTTTTTCCACTTGTTCCTCAAAGCTCTTCTTTAATCTTTTCCAAGTTATTACCTTTCCATAGTTGTGGAAACTGAACATTTCCAGAACAGTTTAAGTATTGTATTAGAGCACAAAGGAAGAGATGTGTGGAACAAGGGATAAATTACAGATTTTGACCACTAGACAGTGAAAGACTACCTCATTGAGCTGATGGGCTGTCCTATTGAAGGTCTTCTAATTAGAAGTCTATACCAATAGACTATACCTAGACTGGCTATCTATGATCTTCAGACCTGCATTTTGTGTTAGAGATTTGCACCACATTAACAAAGAATTACCAGCTTGCAATCTAAATAATGAGTTGAACACAAAGTGATGATTCTCAATTGATGAAAGACGGAGAGAACTGCCAAGCAAGACTGAACACTGAAATAAATGTCTAAAAAGGTATTTCTTTTTAGAAATATCTTCCCATCTGGGAAAATGGTAGCCACAGTGAGAATTGTTTCCAGCGTTTTATTGTCTAAGGCTAGAAGTAGATGCATTTCCATTCAACAGACATTTCTTGATTATCCACTATGAAACAAGGGATTCAAAACAAAATGAAACATTCTCTGCACCAGAAGTTTTAGGAGTTCTGGGCTGGACCTGGAGGCATGGTGGAGTTTCTTTATCAAATTACTTATCAAGCTAGGTCAAGACCCCACTGAAACGCAAGTATGCTACTATCCTAGATTCCAGAATTACCAAGCCACCACTCATTAAAGCAGAGGTGTCAGTTCCTAAACTGGGAAAGTGTTAATTTGGTTGGCTCATGCCCTAGATTGGCCTGGGGACTTGGGACCTGAGAACTGTACTTCCCTCTGGTTTAGAGGTCCTCTTCTAACTTGTCTCTAATCCCTGGAGATGACAAAGGAAGTACATTTGCACTCCACTCCTCCAGACTTTGTGTTTGTCCTTCTCTACTGTAAGCATGATCCTATGTCTTTCTCCCTTGTTGTGGTGCCTATTATCACCATCCCTGGGACTGCTTTTTTTCCCCTCTGATCCATTTTTTGCTTGCTGTGTTTCTGCAGTCTCCAGTTCTTACCCTGACTTTGCAAAACAATTCCAGAACCAGGACTTCCAAGGTATCAGCCAGTGGTGAACTTTATTGAGTTTTACTGAGCAGGGAATAAAGCTGGTGAGAAATGGAGGTGGTGGGAAGGAGAGAGGGAGGTGGGGAAAGAGTAAAGAGAATAAATGGTCATGATAGATTTAGGAATGGTTATAACCAACTGGGGCCCACCATTTGGAAATTAAAATTTGATATGCCACCTCAGGGGCTTCCCTGGTAGCTCAGCTGATAAAGAATCTGCTTGCAATGCAGGAAACCCCGGTTCAATTTCTGAGTCAGGAAGTTCCCCTGGAGAAGGGATAGACTACTCTCTCCAGTATTCTTGGGCTTCCTTGATGGCTCAGATGGTAAAGAATCTGCCTGCAATGCAGAAGACCTGTGTTCAATCCCTGGGTTAGGAAGATCCCCTGGAGGAGGGCGTGGCAACCCACTACAGTAGTCTTGCGTGGAGAATCCCCATGGACAGAGGAGCCTGACAGGAAATAGTCCATGGGGTCGCAAAGAGTTGGACATGATTGAGAGACTAAACACAGCACAGAACGCCACCTGAGAGACTTAGGTTATTTTGTGTAAACATGGGTTTGTATTTGTGAATGCATTTTTGAATGTGTCCTATTTTGGGGGATGATGGAGCGAGCACTAAGATATCTGCCTGTCCTACACACCATGGAGGGGTACAAATAAATACATAATGGAGGTGAACGGTTACTTTCTGAAATGGGTCTTACAACAGTCCTTCTGTGACCCATGGACCAACCATGAACTTCCTCTTTCTCAAAAGGGGCAGAAAGGAGATCTTCACAAAGGCACACAGCATAAAAAGAAAAATAATCATAAGGCATAAATTATACTATTTCATGATCAAGATGTTATGGAAGGACCTATCCCATATTTAACTTAGAGCTGGAGGAAACAGCATGTGGAGATATAAGACATGTCATGCAATATACCTAACCTTAGGAGAGAGGAAGAAAATGCTCAGCAATCAGTCACAGATAAGTAAATAAGGTGGGACTAGAATGCATGCTGAAGACAAAATTCTATTTAGGATTCTGTCATGAAGAGGACTGTAATCAAAGACAGAGACAGTACTGATTATTAAAAAGACTGCATCATAGTGACTACTGGACAGTTTCAACAAAGTATGAAAATGTAAAGGCAGGGACCTTTTCATTGTTATCTATTTTGAAGGTAGGTGAGCAAGGTTCTACTAATTTTTCTCATCTAGCTCTGTCCTACCTTTCAGACCATCTCAGTGGTTTGTAGTGTCTGGTTTTCCTAGTTCTGTTGGTGGGAGTCTTTACCTGGTTTAGAAGTATTTAATATGAGAAGCAAATTTTCATGCTTTTCTGGATCTTCCATTTTCAGAGCTAAAGTGTAGGAGCTTGTTGTGTTTTGGTAGGCTGTGAGGGAGAAGATTGAGGGAGAAGAAGGCGAATGGTAGGGTAGGTACTTGAGTAAACTGTGGGCATGATCAAGTCAAGGAGAGGGAAGAACAGGCCCCTTCTGTCACTCATTTATTCAACAAATATTTATTGAATGCTCTGCAGGAGACACTGAACAGGGATAGAGCAATTAAATTAGCAGACATGATATCTGTCCTCTTAAAGTTTGCCATTTATTAAGGGAGAAAGCTAAATAAAATGTGATAAATGTTCTGTTTGGGTAATGTGGAGTGCCAGGAATATACCTGGGAATATGATCTAATTTGAGTGTTGTTCAGGAAAGCTTGCTGTGTACTGTAGATGGGTAGAAGTTACCTAGAGAAGGAGAGTCTGTTAAGCTGAAGAAATGTCCAAGATCAAACTTAGGTGCAAAATAATTCAGACAAAAATATTCCCAGAAACTGAAAGTCATATTGAGGGTGACATATTTCGTAGACGAAAGTTATCTCCCCTTTGACATGGGAGACACTTTATGGCCTTTGCCACTTGGAATCTGGTGTTAGTTAATATAATACTTGTTTCAGACTGAACAAAAGAAATCACTGAGGGTCTTTAAAGTGGCGTTGAGGAACTACATGAGACAGGGGTGTCAGTAAAGCCACGGGGCCTGATTAGGGAGAAAATCAAGAGCTGTATACAGATTCTTCAGTTATGAGGTAAGCCAGCAAGAGATGTATAGAGGTGGATACTAGTCACACAACCAGTTAATGTGTGTCTTCAAATTAATATCCATCTGCTTACCTTACTAGATAGAAAACAAATGGGAATATTTTGAATAATCTTTCCAACCACTCTGTAATGCCAGGAGACAAAGTAGAAGACAAGAAAACACAACAAGACAAACTGCTTCAAGGTTAAAGAGATGAAAGAACGCTGATGTTTCTTTTACTACTCCTCTTTCCTTGAGTCCTCTATCAATTGACACATTTTACCAATTCTGTCTTCCGTCTCCGAAAGAGGTTTATTAATCTCCTCTGTGACATTCGTTTAGGTCTCCATTGTCCACCTCACTGCGGCGGTTATCACACTCTAGTGCTTTTTACGCAATATGTTCTTTTTCCTTCTGGGCACACATTAGGACTTAAAAAAATTTTCACTCTTTCAAAGTTTATAAAATAGTTATAATGGTCTTCAAAAAAAACCTAGATTTTCTGGCTTCCTATATGCTCAGAAATCAATTGTATCCTATATAAAATATCTAGTCTTTAAAAGTAATATCAAATGATATTGTTGATTAAATTTAGTCTGGGCACTATTTGGAGGGTGATAGATCTCTGCCAACCTTTCCTTTTTATTTCATGTAAATTGTTTATTTAGGTTTTATTATTATCCATGAATCATATTTGTTAATTTATATTTTCCTGAGTATCATCAATTTTACTTTACTTGTCAAAAGTTAGAATTAATTTTTAAAGTATCACTATTGTTAGAAAATATATATTTTTATCATTAGAGATTACTTTTGTCTTGATTCTAATCATCATGCTTACGTCTTTCTCTTATGCTTTTAGAGACTTAATTCAATTGATTACATTTACCATATTTTTCTCTTTTTTAAAATAATTAGTTTCCAATTTTTGACATAATATCAAGTTATGGAGCAAAAGATAATATTTATACTATTCATAGTATAGTATTTCTCATTCACTTGAAAGTGAGTTTAAGACTAGAATTTTGAATATTAAAGCAGCATCTAATACTTTTTGAAGTTTTGCCATTTAGTGAGATTGTTAGTGCTATATCTACATTTTGTCTTCCTTCTTTATTTAATGTTTGTTGCTTACTTATTTACCTAAATGTGTTTCTTAAAATCATTCTTATATGGATTTTAGATACACACATTTTAAATAAAATTTAGAGGTTTTATTGTGACTTGAGTTACATGTATTTTTTTGATTCAGGAGGAATTTTGTTATAGGTGGTGTGAGTTGTGTATCTAGCTACATTTTTTCTACAATAGACAACAAATAATTGTCAAACTATCTGTGGAATTATTCCGTATTTTCTCACTGATTTTTGATTCCTCCAATTGCAAATAGTATTCAAGTTATGATTCATTTGGCAGCTATATATTTTGCTCTTTGGGAATATTTGTTCTTGAGCCATCATTATACTATGTAATTTATTTATGTTTATTTAATTCATTTTTTATATTTATATGTTTAATAAGTATATTGAAGTTAATCATGCCATTTTATCTTTAATTCATAAATAATATAGGACTCATTTATTATCATTTAATATGTTCCTAACATGTATTTTATTAATTTTAAATATATTCTGAAATCATATTACCCTTTAAATATAAATCTTAAGTGGATTTTGTTAAAATAATTGGCAGTAATCATTTCTTAATATTTTATTTTTACAAAAGCTCATTTTATAAAACAAATTACATACATATGAAGTTAAAAGTTCAAATTTCTTTCCTCACCTTACCCTAAATTTGAGAAATATTGCTTAGAATAGTTGATGTATATTCCTCCAGTTTTTGAATGCAAATACCATGAATACCAAATCAACATTAACATAATAACATTATATTGCAATCTTTTTCCACATAAATATATTTTGGCATCTTTTAATTCCCATAAACATAGCTTTACCTTATTCTTTTTCTCAACTCTATATTCTTCCATTATATGAAGAGATTGTAAATGTTAAAGTCATTTCCATATTAAAAGCTAAACTGGTGTCACCTTTTCAATTTTCATATTTTTTTTATATTATAATTTCACTCAAATTTTAGATATGTTGCTACTATGAATATCTTCATGCCATTTGTTTTATTTGTTTAACTGAATCTTCAGAAATATTCCTTAGTTGGAACTACTCTGGGGCAATGAATATGTGCATTTTATGTTTTGATACATATTGCCAAGTTAGTTTCTAAGAATGTTACACAGTAAACTCTTGTAAAATAGTTATAATAGTTCTTCTTTCCTCAGACCCTTAACAGAGTTGGACATCAATGATATAATCGGTATTTATGATTTTTCTAATCCTACAATATACCATATCCTTGTTTTATATTGAGTTTAATTATTTATGAGACTGAGAATATTCTACATATGTGTTAAAGATTAGAATTTATTTTTACATGATTTTGTTTACAATTATTGTCAATTTTCCCACTGAGTCAAAGGACTTTACTGTAGTGATTTCTAAAAATACCTTAAATAATTTTTTTTTTAAGACAATGTTTGTATTTTGTAAATCTCTTTGACATCTGGCTTTATAGAAGACAGATGGATTCTCATATCAGCGTCTACATTCCATCTCTCATAATACATTATTGTTATACATATATCTACTACTTTTTTAGAGGATTCTTTTCCCATATAGGCCATTACAGAGTATTAAGTAGAGGTCTCTGTGCTACATAAATACATGTATTAACAGAATTTTGTATTTTTCATTTGGATTAATCTTTAATTATGTTATTTTTGTTATGTGATTCACTGCCTCTTGTGTAATTTTGCTTCTCTGTGCATTGGTCTCTCCTGTAACTGAATCTTTTTTTTTTTTAACTGAGTCTATTTTTAATGAAATGGATCCTACCTAGATTTGAGCACAGATGATACTGGCACTGCTCCTGACTGCCAGCCTTATCATTTCTCTCTGAAATTACAATCTTTCCACTTCCTTTTTCTCACTGGTTAGGGTAACACTGCATCACATCTGCCTTTAATTTTTCAAGGAATATTAAGTACGTTTGAGTCAGTCTATGCAGAAGTCTTGGTGGGAAATGATGGTATGTAAGACAGAGCAGTCAATGCATGGGTAGTAAAAAGTGGATGTAATATAGAGATACTTAGGGACTCAATGCCTGCAATGTGATAATTGTTTGAAAGATGAATAGGGTGACTGATATGAGGGAGATATGACTAAGATAATTTCAAGGCTTTTAGATATAGAAATTCATGGTGTTACACTATCAGTTGCTGAGTTGAAAAACAGTATAGGAGAAGCAGATCTGGGGCAATGAGAAGAGAAATGTGGTGGTTTGGAACATACTGAGTTGCGTGCACTTGTGAGGTTTTTCAGTGAAGATGGCAGGCATAGGATAACTAGTTGCGAAAAGTATAAGCTAACTAGTTCCAAGACTGAGGAGAGGAATATTTTCAAAATTATAAACTTAACAGTCTTCAACATAGGAGTCACAGTTAAAGTCATGGTGTTTGGAGATATTACCCATGTGGAGTTTGTCAACCTAGAAAGCAACAGACATGGACAGAGCACTGAAAAATACCAACACTCAAGAACAGGTAGAAAAGGGTGGCTCATTCCCTGGTGGCTCAGCGGTAAAGAATCCCCTTGCCAGTGCAGATGTGGGAAGATTTAACATGCTGCAGAGCAGCTAAGCCCGTGTGCCACAACTACGAAAGCCCGCGCACCTTAGAGCCCATGCTCCGTGGGAAGAGAAGTCATCGCAATGAGAAGCTGATGCACATCACTCGCCACACAAAAAGCCCAAGCAGAAACGAAGACCCAGCATAGCCATCAGTAAACATTAGTAAATAAATAAAATAATATATTAAAAAAGAACAAGTAGGAAAATGAGTGAATACTGAAGTTGGAGTAAAAAATTTCTGTGTCATGTCACAAAATAAGACAGTTTGGAAGAAAGGCTCAACTGTTTTGATGATGTTTCATAAGACTGAGTAATTTTACTAATTAGATAGGGTCAAGAAGATCATTGCATAGTGCTGCCAGGAGACTGGGCTCCCTCTGCTGGGGTAGTTTTCCGGGATTAAGAAGAGGGTTCTATTCTTTCACCAAGACAAATCTGACATAGTAAGTTACTGGAGAATGTCTGATCTTCAAAACTTTCCCAACCTGGGCATATCTGACACGGCAGAGTAAACGATTTCAATCTTAGATTTTATAGAAGAATTTTCTTTGTCTTCTCTTTACGTTTGTAGGGTGTAGAGAAGAATAAAGAAGAGACTGCATGGTCTGCTTTAGTGTCATACATTAAGCCTATCTTTTCAGCCCCTTGTGACCTTTGGGCTTTACATTGAACTTTTTTCCAAATCCCAGACCAGTGATGTTTCTTTGCCTAATATTATTTTTGTACATATTTTCTTAGAAAGTTTCCTAGCCAGGCAGGACTTGCTTTAGAGTTACATGACTTATATCTCTGGGAAAAATTATTTCTATTATGACTTAAAATTGTGACTAAAAGCTTTGCAAATATTTATGAGTAAAGAGAAGAGAAGGATAGTTCATTACTTTCTAGAACTGAAAGTGAGCAGATGATACTGGAGAAGGCTCAGAGATGCATGTCTGTAGATAATGTTAACAGTCAGTCATGAACTTTCCATTTTCAGTCTGTGAGACACAACCTATCCAAGATCATGATGGCCACGTTCAACTTGACCAGCTTCGTGAATCCAGGCTCATTCATCCTGCTGGGAATCCCAGGACTGGAGCACTTCCACATCTGGATCGGGATTCCCTTCTTTATCATTTACCTTGTGGCTCTTGCAGGCAACAGTGTCCTTCTCTATCTTATTTCCATGGAGCGCAGCCTTCATGAGCCCATGTTCTTTTTCCTCTCCATGCTGGCGGCTACAGATCTCATCCTGTCTAACACATGTGTACCCAAAACATTCAGCATCTTCTGGCTGGGTCCTCAGAAAATCACCTTTCCTGGATGTCTTACTCAGATGTTTTTTCTCCACTATAGCTTTGCCATGGATTCCGCCACCCTGCTGGCCATGGCATTTGATCGTTATATTGCTATTTGCTTTCCCCTAAGGTATAACACTATTCTCACCCGTCAGGTTATTACTAAGATTGTAATGGGTATTATCAGCAGGAGCTTCTGTATCATCTTCCCATGCGTGTTCCTATTAAAGCGACTGCCTTTCTGCCAAACACTCATCATTCCACACACATACTGTGAGCACATAGGTATTGCCCAACTCGCCTGTGCAGACATCTCCATCAACATCTGGTATGGTTTTGCTGTGCCTGTAATGACTGTTACATCAGACCTGATCCTCATTGGCATCTCCTACACTCTCATCCTTCGTGCTGTCTTTAACCTTCCATCCCAGGATGCCCTCCAGAAAGCCCTCAGCACATGTGGCTCCCATGTCTGTGTCATTCTTATATTCTACATACCAGCCATATTCTCTGTCCTCACTCACCGTTTTGGTCACAATATTCCTCACTCCTTCCACATATTGATTGCCAACCTCTATGTGGCCATTCCTCCTGCACTCAATCCAATCATCTATGGGGTGAAAACCAAGCAGATTCAGGAAAAGATAATCCTACTCTTCTTCCTTAAAGGGACCCAGTGACATGAGACTGAGAGTTTGGGAAAGAAAACAGGTAACCATATCCATTTTGGAACACATTTCATTTTTTTCAAAGCTAGAATACAATGACAACTTAAATTTTTATGAAATCCTAGAATTCCACTGTGAGTTGGAAGTGGAACTCCAACTTCACTTCATTGTAAGAAGCAATGAGACAGGATAAGAAAGTAGATGTCAAGAAGGGAGGCAAGATTTGAAGATGTGTACCTGAAAAGATAGATCAACAAAAAGTTTCTATACCATTATGAAGTAGATTTCTGGGTCTTAAGGCATAAGATGAGGATCATGTATAATTTGGATAGACTATTAGTATTATAAATAGATTGCAAGAGATAAGCAAAGGTCTACCAATTTGGAATATCTTTGTAGGACACTTTCCAGTTGAGAGTTATAGAAGCTAGCAATTGATTACCCTTTTTTAAGAATCATTCAGGAAAATTATTAATTTAAACATGGTTCTCAAACATTGGTTGGTGTCACAATCACCTAGGGAACTTGGCAAAAATGTAAAGGTCCAGGCTAGATTGTAATTCACTGGGCTTTTGGGTTCTTTAACATTTCTCTGTATGATTCTGATACCTAAGAAATCTTGGATCCTTCCAGATTAAAAGTCCTGATCCTTTGAAAACCTGTAGACTTAGTTCCTGTAGTAACTTCCTGGGCCTGGAAGTAGCATAGTTCTTTATGTTCAGCATAGCTACTTTACTTCTTTCCTCATATTATTTATCCACCTTAAAACTCCACAACTTGAAATTTCATGTTCTAAAAATATACTATCAATTATCTATACTTTTTGCAGTTTTTAAAGAACTTTGACTTTGAGCACAAAAACTTTTTATCAATATTGTTGATTATTTTAATGTCCATAGAAATGATCCTTTAATAACTTGGTGTGGTAGATTGTATTTTCTAAAGATAGCCACAATAATAATATATTCCATCTTCTATGCTTTTCTGTAGTGCAAACTTGCCATTCCTATGTTAAGAAGTGGAAGATAATTCTACTTCTTTTGAACCTGCACTAGACATACAGATTCTTTTACAAACAGAAATCAGTGTTAGTAATATTTGAAGCTTCTGAAATTAAACCATAAATTTTTTTTTTGCTGTTTCTAGCTGAGTCTCTTGAAATACTTGAACTTGGTGTGCTCCCTCTTAGAATCCAACTATTATGCAACAAGCATCCCCAGCAACATAGAGAAGCCATGTCTAAATATTCTGGAGGGTGGCCCCAATGGAGACTCCAGTTAACAGTCAGCAGCAACTGCCAGTTATGTTGGTAAGCCATCTAGAACTTCCAGTCCAGCTGAGACTTCAAGTATCTATAGGATCTCAACTGACATCTCTCTGTAATGCATGAAAGACTAAAAGACAGAACTCGTCATCTAGTCAAAGCCAAGCCATAGAACCATGAGAAGTAATAATTTGCTATTTTAGGCCAATAAATATGGGAATGGTTAGTCATGAAACAATAGATTAATAATGTAGAATTTGGTAATAGGAAGTATGGTGTTGGTATACAAAAAAGCATAAAGCATGCTGCATTCGCTGTGGAATAAGGCAACAGGCAGAAGCTGAAAGGGCCTTGAGGAGGCTGTTAATGAAGTCTTGAAAAACAATGAGAAAATTATTACTAGAGGCTGGAGACAAATGAGGACTATGTAGTTGTAGAAAGTTTGGTAATATCATACTTACAATACTGTGAAAAACAGAAAATATAACTAATTAACTGATATATTTGGCTGAGGAGATTTTGAGGCAGAATACCAAAAATATCAACATTATTTTTATGTCACTTATGATAAAGTATAGATAAAGAGATATAAGCTAAAATGAAAACATTCAGTGTTTAATCATTGTTAGAGTAAATGTAAAGGAGTCATGACTGTCTGGAATCAAAGTTTTATTTATTTATTTTTAATTACCCACACAACAGTCTTTCCAAATGACAAAGGACTCGCAAAAGAAAAAATGCCCTCAGGGTATAATGTCATCTTTAGGATGAGTCTGTAAGATCCTTTGTTAAGAATATAGAAAAAGAAGAAAAAAAAAAAAGAATACAGAAATATTTAAGGATATGCCTAATAAATCTTTTTAATTAGATAAAGAAGCTTCTAAGAATCTTAATCTTCTTAAGAAGAGTCATAGCTCATGATTCTTCTTAAGAAGATTTCTTTCTTAAGAAGAATCATAGCTCAAGAATCATAGAGAATCATAACTCATGCAAAATCAGACAGGTGGCAATCTGGAAGATATTTGTGGGTATGACTTTTGTCTAATGCAGTAAACACTAAAAGAGTCATAGAAAATCACAGTTTTTAAGACAAAATAGATATAAGCACCATCATTTTGGACTAAAAGGGACAGAGTGCAAAATTAGAAGGGGATTTTGGGCTTTCAACTTTATTATTCTGGAAACAGACTGAAAAAAGTATTCAGATGTAAACACACTTTGTTTCTCATTGAAGCACAAAGGTGACATGGAATATAGAGCTAATTGCCTAAAGGGCTTCCCTGGTGGTTCAGACAGTAAAGAATCTGCCCGTAATGTGTGAGACCCAGATTCGATTCCTGGGTCAGGAAGATTCCCTGGAGAATGGAATGGCAACCCACTCCAGTATTCTTGCTTGGAGAATTCCAAGAACAGAGGAGCCTGAAGGGCTATAGTCCATGGGGTCACAAAGAGTCAGACACGACTGAGTGACTAACATTTAACTTAGCCAAGAGCCATGGAAAATCATTCCCGGGGAATAGAACTGGATTCTTATTAAGAAACTGATGATACTTACCTTTGAATGGATTTTAAAAAACTACACTTAAAAAAAAATTTTTTTAGAAAACTACACTGACTGTACGATGATTCTCCCAATATTTTACAAATGAATATTGCAGTCATCCTATCTGCATATCACTATGGTATGTTGCCGGTGTGAGCAGTTGATTTGTTTCCCATTTCTTTACTCCACAGGTCTTGAGAGGAACTGCACTCGAGGATCTATATGCAAGGAACTGAACTCAAGGAATCCTATTCACACATTGTCTTGATTTAAAGGTTGAAATCCTGGACTTTGAACTAATCCCATAATATGAACAAGACCTGGAAATCTCAGGGAAAAGGTAAATGCATTTTGCATGTAGGAGGAGATCATTATAGTGGCCAAAGGGTAAGTTGTTGTAGGTTTTATTTTCCAAAAATGGCCAAAACAATATTTTGCATCCCATATACTTTCTTCAATATGATCTTGCTATTGCTTCAAAGTCCAATTTAATTCTACCCCCTCTTATCTGGGCTGCCTTAGAGACTTTGGAAAAAAGAACGCAATAGATGTAATGTTTCAGGATATCCAAAACTAGATTTTAAGAAATCTTACATCTTCCTCATTGGTGTTATTGTATTTTTGGACATTCTCTCTAGAACACAGACATTATATTGTGAGAATCCCAACCCACATGGAGAGTTTATGTGATTGACAGTCTGTCTGAGCTCCTAGTTAATAGCCAGAATCAATTGCATCAATTTTAAAGAAACTTAGAAATGACTACAACTTCATAAAAAATCCGATTGCAGTCATTTGTGTGTGTGAGAGAAATCTCAAGTGACAATAGCCCATAAAATCAATAACAGATAATAATAAATTGTTTTAAATCACTGCTTTGGGGGAGTAGTTTGTAATGCAGTTACAAATAACTGAAACAATTTGATTTTCAGTACTCTGAATTTTTCTCCAAAACTCTTAACCATTCTACTTCATCTATTTCATTGTTTGGAAATACATAAGTATATAATATGGAAATATATATATGTGGAATGTATATGTGTGTGTATATATACACACACACACATATATATACACACACATTCTTCATAATCTAAATTATAAGCATTCATTTCCTGACCCATTACCTCCTGTTTTCTAATTCACTTTCTCTTGAATCCCATTGCAATAATCCTTCAATTTCAATGCAGTAATAATCAAACTCATTACATTTTCATATTGCCTCATTTTTTCTCCTCCTTACCAGCATGAATTTAAGGTTCATTCCTAGAATTAGTTTAGTACAAATGCTTTCTCCTTTTCACTCTCCTTTACCTAGCATGCATGTGCACATGCACACAAACACTTTATTGTACTTTTTCAGTAACAGGACACTTGTCATTTCTATTCTAACTTCATTGGCTAAAACCAGCCACATGTGAACATGCGCACTCAGTTGTTCGGTCGTGTTCAAACTCTTTGCAACCCCATGGACTGTAGCCTGCCAGGCTCCTCTGTCCATGGAATTTTCCAGGCAAGAATACTGGAGCAGGTTGCCATTTCCTCCTCCAAGGGATCTTCCCGGCCCAGGGATCGAACCTGGGTCTCCTGAATCTCCTTCATTGGCAAGCGAATTCTTTACCACTGAGCCGCTAGGAAGTTCCACCTGCCACATGTCCCCATCTACATACATCAGAAGCACATATACAGAAAGGAAAGACAAGTCAGACATATGAGAATGAAAAACCTCTGTTGCAGAATCCAGCCAACCTTGCCTTTTTGTCTCTGGTCTCATCTACTCTCGTTTACCCGCCCCCCTCACTCTTGCCTTACTTGCCTTCCTGAATCTCAAACACATCAGATACAGTCTACTTCAGGGCCTTGATAATTCACTTGCTGTAAATGTCCAAGTTTCATGTTGCATCAATTAAATCAGCATGATTATGGGTAGGATTAATGCATCAGCAGTTTTTATAATAAAAAGCCCCAGGACTTTCCAGTCTACAGTAAAGTTTTGGAACCACCAACTTTAAGTATAATTAATAGCTTTATTTTACAGATGAGGAATCTGAGGATTTGAAAAATTGAAAATGTATTTGAAATTTCTCAGTTAGTAAATATCAGAGCTGGGACTCAAATCTGTATATCTCTCAGTCCCATCTGCTATATTTCCTGTATAAAATAGATTCTTCTGTGTGTGAGCACTAGAATAAAGGAAATCATCTTTCAAGTTTCTTTATGCATGTGTGCTAAGGCCCTTTAGCACTGTCCAACTCTAATAGTGTTGCAACCCTATGGACTGCAGCCCGCCAGGCTCCTCTGTCCATGGGATTCTCCAAGCAGGAATACTGGAGTGGGTTGCCATGCCCTCCTCCAGGGGATCTTCCAGAGATTGTACCCTTGTCTTTTACAACTCCTTCACTAGCAGGCAGATAGATTCTTTACCACTATAGTCACCTGGGAGACCCCAAGTTTCTTCATACTTACTCTCAAATAACTTTTCAAAAATCTTGCACAAAATTAAACACCAACTTGCTTGAAATTCACAGACAAATTGGGAATAGCATTTTGCACTGAATATGTATTTATAGTTCAATACCAGTGAATCAGATACTAGGTCTGGGGCGTGAGAGGGAGAAGAGTGGTGACAGGATAACTAAGATGTTTACGATGATGTGCGATCTGCCCAGTGAGTACACTTGAAATAAATCTGAGTCCGCCGTGTCTCTTTTTCCTTGGAAAGCCATATTCCCATAGCTCAGAATCACTCTAGTCCTAGATAATCTTAGATGATGGTCCTATTCTGGGAGGAAATGCCATTGTTTCCTGTCACATATTTCCCAAGTACACACTTTCCATGTTGCCTTAATTTATAGGAATTTTTCTTGACCCAATCAACCTAACATTCAATTTTGCCTTTCCACTCCAGAATACCTAGCTGAACCAAGTGAGAGTTTGATGGAAAACACTGAAGAATATTTCAGAAGACAAATATGTAACTTCCTTAGAGCATTGTTGGAAAAGCATGTATGTTGCACTGGACTATAACTAACAGTACCTTTGAGTATATAGCTTATCATCTGGTACAATTAGATGAAGGAAAAAAGAACAAAAGTTACCCAAATGGAGTGACAAAATGTTAAGAGAATAAAGACTTAAACTCAAGCTAGAGGAATTCAGATCAAACATAGTGATTATTTTCTTGAGAACGGGAGAACCAAAGGAAGTTGTGCAAAATCCAACTCCAGGTAGATCTCTTCCCAGTCTATTTTTATTCCTTGTTGCCTCCTTTCTTTTTGAATTTCCCTTCTCAACAGTTTGACACAATTTGGCAAAATGTATCTTTTTCTCAAGGGCTAAGTGAGTATTAACTTACTGTGAGACAGTGATGATCCCTCCTGACTTAAAAAAATGTCCAGCATCTAAGAGAAGACTCTGACATGACTGTGTTTCCCCAGAGATCTTCTTTGCAAATTCACTTTTACTTTTAGCAGCTGGGAGCACTGGTGCTCTGAGCCACACCACAGCCCCTTTGGGTCTAAAAAGCCTTCAGAGGGTAGGGATAAATGAGACCAAATCTCAGATCCTGGAACTATACTATTTTGTGCTGGATCAAGATTTCTCTAGTGCAACTGACCACCAATGCTGGGAGTAAGTGTTTAATGGACAAGAAGGATAGAAAAAGGTTGAAGACTGTTCTGTAAAGCCAAGAGCAGAGGTAGGGAGAAGATACAGAGGGATAACAGTCCTACAAACATACTGATGTCCTTGTCTACTCCAGAAGTCATCTCAGATTGGCACCCAACTCCAGTACAGGAGGTACAGTTTCTTGAATCCTTCAAGTATTAGGGCAGCCTTATTGCATACCAAAATATACCATCAGTAAGTCTTTCTTTTATTTGTATCTCAATTTTTTTATTGCAGTTAGAGATTTTAGTCCCTTACTATTTCACTTATGGGTTCAAGATAAGTCAATCAAAGCTCTAAGAGTAGCTTTTCTTAAAGCAATATTCAGGTAAGAATGTCTCATTCTGCATCTTGTTCTCACTATCAGTCAGGCCAGCCAGGCGGGAGTAAAGATACATACATTTGTTAGAAAGCAACCTTGTACTTGAGTACCTAGGACCCTATAGTGCCCTCAGAAAACATAGGGAATCAGAAAACTTATTAGATTTCCAATCTCCTTCATGCCTGAGGATTCCATCCTCCAAGTCTAATTGTTTTAATTCTGTCCTACAATTTCTCACACAGGAAGTTTCAAAGCCCACAAAGCTAGGAATACCTGTTGCATTACCCCAGGTTCTGTTTGTCCTGTCCATGGCAAAATCAGATCTCTGTCTTATTGAATAGTCTAAGAGAAGTTCTTCCTTTAACAGAAATGATATGCATTCCTTCATCTTTACTCTTTCTTGGTAGCAGCACAAAACACATTCCCTTTATTTTAAAAGACTCATATATCAGAATTGTCTTTTGCTCCCAAAGGAGATTTATGAGGGGACCTCAATGACATTGCCATGTTGATGGGCTCATTGAGGAGCCATCCATCTCGTATCTTGAGAGAGTCCACCTAACCTAACTAACTGAGGACTAGTTTTGGCTATCTCTGAAAACAGTTCTTGATTTAAAAGAGCGTGAAACCGCAGTGCCTTCAACCATGGCTTACAAGCTCAAGAAAGACCAATATGTCTTTCAACTTGAGAGACTAAATAAAGTTTCCTCTTCTGAAAGGCAAATATATAGTTAGACTCAGACATTTGCAAAAGCACGAGAAGTATCAGTGAGTATTGTAACAAATGTTTCTTTAAATATAGGACTGCATTATGCACTTTATATGATTTTCTCAATTAATTATTTGAAAAAACCCTAAAACATTATTATCTGAAATTTATATTGGAAAACTGAAGACTGAGGAGAATAAAATATTTGCTGAGGATAATCCAGTTAGCAAGTAACAGCAACCAGATCAGATTTTGAACCCAGCAGTCTAAATCTAGTCTCTTATTGTCCAGACTGGACCACATAAAGAGGGTGACAATCCTGGAAACTGAGTTGTGCAAGAGATGCTTGAAGCATTTGAGGAAAACTCAGATTTGTAGACTAAATTTAATTTCCTCAGAGGAGCTTTCTCTAAGCAGGAACTGGCTTATGTATCTTTTCTTCATAGCATACATAACATGGAAACCACTTTCAAAGGTGTGGGTGTCAGTATAAGAAAGCTACAAGTGTGTATGAAGTTATTGGGTTAGTGATAGCAGGCACTGTCACAACCCTTGGACCAAAGGAACAAGAGGAGAAATATGGCTAAAAGAGAAAACCAGAGCCAAAAAGCCTGCTGGCAGAGAGGTGTGTCCAGCTTACAGCAAACTTGCTGGGGGAAAGCTGAAGGAAAAAATCCCTGACCTCCCTCCAGTCTCCAGATGGTGTTGCCCATTGTCACATCAAACCAGAAATGAGAGGGCAAGGGACTCTGTCATTGTAGCCCAGTGTCCCAGGGACCAGAACAAGATAGAAAGTGGCAGAGAATCGACCAAAGGAGAAAAATACAAGATATTCCTCACAGCATGCACTAAGAAAGGTTATATTTGCATGCTATTAATAGTTGATGATTTTCCCATGTTAGAATATTAGGCAGAAATGGAGAGGTTTCACTGGAAGATGAAAATCTTAGAAGCGGGCATATTAGTTACAAAGCTGTTTTAATTACTCAGGAAAGAAATGAGGAAGGAATGATTTGGAGTAGAACTGGTAGAAATGGAAGAAAGGTATGACATTAAAGATTTGTAGGAGAAATAGATTGTTTCTAGGATGAATTTATTTCACCTTATAATAGCTTTCAAAAAGATAAAGCCTGATTCTCTGCATCATTATGGTTTCTGCACCTGTCCCCAATGACACTACCTTCCATCCTTCCACATTTATTCTACTTGGGATCCCTGGGATGAGAGACCAGCACATTTGGGCTGCCATCCCCTTCTGCTCCATGTATATCCTCGCTCTGGTTGGCAATGGAACTATCCTCTACATCATTACGAAGGAGAGAACTCTACATGAGCCGATGTATCTCTTTCTGTGCCTGCTGTCCATCACTGACCTGGTACTCTGTTCGACCACATTGCCCAAAATGCTAGCAATCTTCTGGCTTAAGTCCCACATAATATCCTACCAAGGCTGCCTCACCCAGATGTTTTTTGTGCATACAATCTTTGCCACAGAATCAGCTGTTCTGCTGGCCATGGCTTTTGACCGCTACATGGCTATCTGCTGTCCACTTCATTATGCATCCATCCTCAACGCCGTGGTGATTGGGAAGATTGGTCTGGCATGTGTGATCCGTGGCCTTCTCTTTGTTTTCCCCTTTGTCATCCTCATAGAACGCTTACCTTTCTGTGGACATCACATCATCCCTCACACCTACTGTGAACATATGGGCATTGCCAAATTGGCCTGTGCCAGCATCAGGCCCAACACCATTTATGGTCTCACCGTGGCCCTTTCAGTCACCGGCATGGACGTGGTCCTCATCGCCACTTCCTATGGCCTGATCCTGCAGGCTGTGCTGCGCCTGCCCTCCAAGGATGCCCAGTTCCGAGCATTTAGCACTTGTGGAGCTCATATATGTGTGATTCTTGTATTCTATGTACCTGCCTTTTTTTCCTTTTTCGCCCACCGCTTTGGCCAGCAAATACCTCCTCATGTGCATATTGTACTTGCAAATCTCTATCTCCTTATGCCCCCTGTCCTCAACCCCTTGGTCTATGGCATTAACACCAAACAGATCCGCCTGAGAATATTTGACTTTTTTATGGGGAGAAGATAGTTACCTCTCTCCATAACCCAAGGAAGAACTGGTAAAGCTATAATTAATTTGCTACTTTCTCAAACATCTCTTATCCTTGTACTAGAAGTTGCTGTTTCTGCCAATCCTAGCAAGTCAGTTGTTGTTGTCCAGTCATTAGGTCGTGTCTGACACTTTGTGATCGCATGAACTGCAGCACACCAGGCTTCCCTGTCTGTCCTTCACTATCTCCTGGAGTTTGCTCAAACTCAAGTCAATTGAATCAATGATGTCATACAACCATCACATCCTTTTTTGCTCCCTTCTCCTGCCCTCAATCTTTTCCATCATCAGGGTCTTTTCCAATGAACTGGCTGTTTGCATCAGGTGGTCAAAGTATTGGAGCTTCAGCTTCAGCAACAATCCTTCCAATGAACATTCAGGATTGATTCCCTTTAGGACTGACTAGTTTGATCTTATTGCAGTCTAAGGGACTCAAGAGTTTTCTCCAGAACCACAATGAGAAAGGATCAGTTCTTCAGTGGTCAGCCTTCTTTATGGTCCAACTCTCATATCAGTACATGACTACTGGAAAAACCATAGCTTTGACTATACAGACCTGTGTCAGCAAAGTGATTTTAATATACTGTCTACATTTGTTATAGATTTTTTTCCAAAGAGCGAACATCTTTTAACGTGGCTATTATCACCATCTGCAGTGATTTTAGAGCCCCAAAAAATAAAACCTGCCACTGTTTCCACTTTTTCCCCACCTATTTGTCAATGAAATGATGGGACCAGATGCTATGACCTTAGTATTTTGACTTGAGTTTTAAGCCAGCTTTTCCACTCTCCTCTTCACCTTCATCAAGAGGCTCTTTAGTTTCTGTGCTCTTTCTGCCATTAGGGTGGTATCATCTGCACATCTGTGGTTATTGATATTTCTCCCTGTGATCTTGATTCTAGCTTGTGCTTCATCCAGCCTGGCATTTCACATGAGGTACTCTGTATATAAGTTAAATAAGCAGGCTGACAATATACAGCCTTGACATACTCCTTTCCCAGTTTTGAACCAGCCCATAGTTCCATGCCCAGTTCCAACAATCGATTCTTGCCTTGACTACAGTTTTCTCAGGAGGCAGGTAAGGTGGTCTGGTATTCCCATCTCTTAGAGAATTTTCCACAGTTTGTTGTGATCCACACAGTCACAGCAAGTCAGTACCACGTATTAGCTGGGAGATTTTGAAGAACAACTTATTTATACCTGCTAAATATATAGAAAAGTATTTTCCTATAATGCTATTACATGGCCTGTTCATGTTCCTATAAGTCTTGAATCTTCCTAGGGAAAGATCAGGAAGCAATGTAGTAACTTTAAACTGATAGTAAGAACCATAGAAAGCTTTCTTTCTGTAAAAGAAATCCCATGTGCTGGAAGTAGAGAAAAAGTGGTCAAAAAAGAACTATTTACTAAGAGCCAGCCTCAAGAAATTGAGAATCTCACACACACACACACACACACACACACACACACACTGATTAAATGATTGTTTACACTTTCTTTGACCAAGAGTGTTTGCAGTAGAAGTGTCAGCCCTAGGTCAGAGATGGCTGGGAGAGGGCAGGATCCTTTGGATCTGGAATTAGATTTGAAAGAGATGAAAATGACTGCTGGGTGCTTTATTGTGAGAAGTCTGGAAACACATATGTCAATGGGAAAGATATAGCACAGGTTTTTCAACAAATTACTTCAGAGTGACACTTTGTAGCTAATATATTTACCTTATGACCAATGACATTTGCATTTTCCTAATATTGTCAGAGCAATTAAATTTTACATGCAAATTATTTTGTGGGTCACTATGGACTTGTCCTGATCTTTTCTTTATCTCATATAGTCAACAACACATTGTGTATCCTAGAATCCCCAGGACACAGAGTTTTCTGCTAATGTTATCCAAATTGACATAATAGAACAATGAAAAGAAATAGGCTTATGATCACACAGGAAGAAAGACAAATATCTTTACTAACGAATGACAGGATTTTTCTACAGAGAAAACCCATAAGCCTCTAGAGATAGATTTTTAAAACTAATGATACTTCAAGAAATTTGCTGAGTTCAAAGCAAATAAATAAAATCACAAACTAACACATTTTTATGTAAAGCCACCATTAGGAATGCATATTTTAAAATTTATAGCAATAGCAACAAAATCTATGGTACTTTAATCCAACAGAAATGTGCATGGTCTCTATGTTAAACAATTAAGAAAGTAATTGAAATATAGTTGAAAAAATAAAAAAGAATATACAGGATCTCCCTACGGAAAGCCAGGTCCTGTAACTGATTCTCCTGACTCCAAGACTTGAGCTTCAAAGGTTGGTCCCAGACACATTCCAGAGAATTTTGTACCAGAACTCGAATGGACCGTCCAGCTTACTACTGATACATGCCTGAACACCGTTTCAGGAGAGGCCCTTCTCCCGTCGGCTACTCTGTCTCTCATCAGTTAGAAGAGCTGGATGTGGGGGGAGGCAGGAGCCCAGGGCCATGCTTGATTACTACTGACCCTTCTTGCCATATGGGACTCGCAGTGTGCCCCCCGGCCCCACCCAGCCTGTCCCCTTCTCATGCAGCTTTAAAACCTTACTACTTTTATTTAAAGAGGAACCAGATTGGAGCAAGTGGCTTCCCCTGCCCTGAACACCTTGCATTCCCTGTGGGGGACACAGGAGGTGTGGGAGGTAGGGAGTGGTGCATGAGCACCTTCTCCCAGGGCTTGGAGACATCTTCCTGGCGACATGGCTACAGGTTGTTGCATATGTTTGTTTGGAAACCAAGCCGAATGCCTGCCAGGCAGCCAGAGGTCTGGGTGAAGGCTGACTCCCCTGCTCAGCCCAGGGGCACATGTCCTAGGCCAGCCTGCCATCCCTGGAGCAGGGGGGCCACCTCCCAGGGTCCATTCCTGGGTCAGGGTGCCTGGGCGTGTGGAGGGAGGCTCACCTTGGAGAGTCCTTATCCCAAGGGCCAAGGTCCCTGAAGGCTGGAGGGTAGCTGAGCAGCCGTGCGTTGCTGCAGTCAGGGCCGCTATGGCTCCCACTGGCCAGGAATCAGCCTGGGAATCTCTGTATGCTGGGTGCACTCGGGGTCTCAGCCTCCCTGGCCTTCTCAGATGGCCCTCCTCCTCCCAAAGCTATTGATGGAGCTTCTCTGGGGTTGTTTGCCAAATCCCACATTAGACTCCAAGGGTCCAAGATTATTTCCATCTGAATACATATTTTCCTTATCTGTAGGAACTTGTGTGTTTTTTTTTTTCCAACCAGCACCACGCCATGCTTCCAAAGGCCACATTTCGCCTTTCTCCATCTATACTGAAGTAGTACAGTTGTACAGTCCCCAATCTTGCCTTGGCTTGCTTGGATAAAACTTTGTATGTATTTTGTAAGACATAGATTCTATATTGTAATGATGCCCTATCAAAAAGAAAAAAATTAATGAAAATGTAAATTTTATTGTTATAATGTGTATGCATGTTTAGTGAAGTTTACATTTTGAAATAAAATTTATGATTCATTATTTTTAAAAACTGAATAAAAAAGAATGTATATTATGAAATTCATGGATATGGAAAATGATAAAAATAGGAAAAATAGAAATAATGAAAGATAAAGGCATGCACTTCCCAGGAGAAATATAGACAAAAATTTTTTATCAAATCAACCTCAATCATCTCAGTACTAAGAACAAAGCAATGAAAACCACTTTTACACTCCTTAAGTTGGCATATACTTAGAACAAAAATCAGAAAATACTAAAAAATTAGTGAGGATATAGAGAAATAGTAATACTTAAGCATTGCCAATGGGATATTAAATGTGCATCCACTGGTTTCAAGATCAATTTGAAATACTTAGCAAAGTTAGAGATATGTATATCTTACAAACCAGAAATTTCACTCCTCAATATTATCCTTTGAGGCACACTGCAAAAGTGAACAGATATCTTTAAATAAGAATATTAAACACCATTTATTTTATCATTATTATCTTCAAATGTTTGTTTTTACTACTGAATTTCAGAATCACTTTGGCAAAATTTCAAATAAAATGAATCATTAAAATGTGTTTGGATTTGCCTTTAATTTATAAATTCATTTAAGAAGTTATAGCCTTTAAATAGTTGTGCTGGATTCCTTCGTGGTACAGTGGATAAGGATCTGCCCGTCAATGCAGGGGAAACGGGTTTAATCCCTGGCCTAAGAGGATTCGACATGGCTTGGAACAGCTGAGCCCATGTGTCACAACTACAGAGTCCATGCTCTAGAACACTTGAGCTGCAACTATTGAGCCCAAGTGCCACAAACTACTGAAGCCCAAACGCCCTAGAGCCTGTGCTCCACAAGAGATGCCACCATAGTGCAGAACCCTTACACCACAACAAAGAGTAACCCCTGATCGTGGCAACTAGATAAAGCCCGTATGCAGCAATGAAGACCTAGCGTAACCAATAAATAAATGAATAAATAAATTATTTTTAAAAGTTTTGCTTTTGGTGTCTATATACATGGGAAAACAAAAACAAGTAAAATCTCATGAACTAGGAAACATATTTAGCTAATATTTAAATGACATTATTTGCCTAGTCTTTCATTCATTCGTCAATTACATATGCCCACTATGTACCATTAAACTAGAGATCTCTTCAAGAATATTAGAGATACCAAGGGAAATTTTCATGCAAAGATGGGCACAATAGAGGACAGAAATGGTATGGATCTATCAGAAGCAGAAGATATTAAGAACAGGTAGCAAGAATACACAGAAGAACTATACAAAAAAGACCTTCACGACACAGAGAATCACGATGATGTGATCCCTCACCTAGAGCCAGACATCATGGAATGCCAAGTCAAGTGGGCCTTAGGAAGCATCACTACGAACAAAGCTAGTAGAGGTGATGGAATTCCAGTTGAGCTATTTCAAATCCTAAAAGATGATGCTATGAAAGTGCTGCAATCAATATGCCAGCAAATTTGGAAAACTCAGCAGTGGCCACAGGACTGGAAAAGGTCAGTTTTCATCCCAATTACAAAGAAAGGCAATGCCAGAGAATGCTCATATTACTGCACAGTTGCATTCATCTCACAGGCCAGCAAAGTAATGCTCAAAATTCTCTAAGCCAGGCTTCAACAATACATGAACTATGAACTTCCAGATAGTCAAGTTGGATTTAGAAAAGGCAGAGGAACCAGAAATCAAATTGCCAATATCCATTGGATCATTGAAAAAGCAAGAGATTTTCAGAAAAACATCTACTTACACTTTATTGACTATGCCAAAGACTTTGGCTGTGTGGACCACAATAAACTGTGGAAAATTCTGAAAGAGATGGGAATACCAGACCACCTGACCTGCCTCTTGAGAAACCTGTATGCAGGTCAGGAAACAAAAGTTAGAACTGGACATGGAAAAAGAGACTGGTTCCAAATAGGAAAAGGAGTACGTCAAGGCTGTGTGATGTCACCCTGATTGTTTTGCTTACATGCAGAGTACATCATGAGAAATTCTGGGCTGGAGGAAGCACAAGCTGGGATCAAGACTTCAAGGAGAAATATCAATAACCACAGATATGCAGTTGACACCATCCTTAAGGCAGAAAGTGAAGAAGAACTAAAGAGCCTCTTCATGAAAGTGAAAGAAGAGAGTGAAGAATTTGACTTAAAGCTCAACATTCAGAAAACTGAGATCATGGCATCCGGTCCCATCATCTCGTGGCAAATAGATGGGGAGACAGTGGAAACAGTGGCAGATTTTATTTTTCTGGGCTCCAAAATCACTGCAGATGGTGATTACAGCCATGAAATTAAAAGATGCTTACTCCTTGAAAGGAAAGTTATAAATGACCTAGACAGCATATTAGAAAGCAGAGACATTACTTTGTCAACAAAGATCTGTCTAGTCAAGGCTATGGTTTTTCCAGTGGTTATGTATGGATGTGAGAGTTGGATTATAAAGAAAGCTGAGTGCTGAAGAATTGATGCTTTTGAGCTGTGGTGTTGAGAGACGACTCTTGAGAGTCCCTTGGACTGTAAGGAGATCCAACCAGTCCATCCTAAAGGAGATCAGTCCTGGGTGTTCATTGGAAGGACTGATGTTGAAGCTGAAACTCCAATACTTTGGCCACCTGATGCGAAGAGCTGACTCATTTGAAAAGACCCTGATGCGGGAAAGATTGAAGATGGGAGAAGGGGTTGACAGAGGATGAGATGGTTGGATGGCATCACCTACTCAATGGACATGAGTTTGAGTAAACTCCGGGAGTTGGTGATGGACAGGGAGGCCTGGCGTGCTGCAGTCCATGGCGTCGCAGAGAGTTGGACATGGCTGAGCAACTGAACTCACTCATGGGCTGTGCTGTGCTGTACTTATCTCAGTCATGTCTGACTCTTTGAAACTCCATGGACTGTAGCCCACCAGGCTCCTCTGTCCATGGAGATTCTTCAGGCAAGAATACTGTAGTGGATTGCCATGCTGTCCTCAAGGGGATCTTCCCATCCCAGGGATCGAACCCAGGCCTCCAGCATTGCAAGTGGATTCTTTACTGTCTGAGCCACCAGGGAAACCCAAGAATACTGGAGTGGGTAGCCTATCCCTTCTCCAGGGGATCTTCCCAACCCAGGAGTTGAACCAGGACCTCCTACTTGCAGGCAGATTCTTTACCAGCTGAGCTACCAGGGAAACCTACTATGTGGCATGTAAGATGTTAATGAGAGGGACAGACTATTTGCAGAGAAATCAGATGGGGCTATTATCCCAGAGTGGTGTGATTATCCAGAAAATTAAGGTGAAAAGTTTTGACTAAAGTGAGAATCCTCTGGTTGATAATAGAAGGTGCTTGATGGAATTAGGGGCATACTATGAAGAAAGGTTTCTTTAGTAATTGTGTTCAGGTATTTGACAGGCCTGAGGATAAAATAATGGGGAGCAGGACTAGGAAGAAATGGTTATTTTTGGTTGTTACCTGTCATTCAGGACCACCTTGGGACATAGAGAAAAACAAATGACTAAGCTCAAGATTTCTGCATGCTATTAGAGTTACAACTTTCTGTAGGGGAAGCTGTGTGGATGTCTCTATGAGCAGGTGCATCTATGTTTGCCCTTACGGTGATGTAATGGTAAAGAATCTACCTGCCAATGGAGGTGATACAAGAGATTTGGGTTAGATCCCTGGGTTGGGAAGATTTCTTGAATTAGGAAATGGCAACCCACTCCAGTATTCTTACTTCGAAAATTCCATGGACAGAAGAGCCTAGTGAACAACAGTCCATGCCATGGTCGCACAAAGTTGGACATGACTGAGCAACTAAGCACGTAAGTACATTGATGTACTCTTTCTATTGATGTACTGACTGACCCAGCTCGTTTATATTGCCACTCACATTCCTTTGCCATTGTTTCACTCTTAGTGACACCTGACTGTGAACAAAGTCTCCCTACAGAGCCTGTCTACAGGCAGAACTTGTACTACATCGGGATTTAGAATATGGCTCCCTGAGGCCCATTTCTGATACATCTTTGAAAGATTTTATGATGCTTTTGTTCTGTCTTGTGCATTTTGCAATGGACTTGGAGAGATATTTTTGAAGACTTTAATGATGCTCTCTTTGGAACCATGAGAAAGGAAACATGGTCACATTTGGACTCAGAGATTGAGAGGATGCTGAAACAGGAGAGGCTGTGGGTGCTGAGTGAAGTAGGTGGTATCGAAGAAAATGCCCTGGAGGTGTTTGGATCAAAACTATTAACCTGAGAAAAAAGCTAGAGTGAAGTCAGAAAGCACTGAGGGATAGACAGAACTCGAGACTACTAACACCACTTTACCAGGGTATCAACAACAGGGTTTGTGCCTCTGACTATTTCATGAGCTTGAATACTTCAGCCAGGAAGCAAAGTCTCCCTGGTTATCAAATGCTCACACATGTGGGAATGGGGTCTTTGAAGGTGTCCAAACTGCAAAACCCTAATCTAGTCCCAGACTCAGATTTAACTTTACCCCCCTTCTCCAAGATCCCCTGGAGAAGGAAATAGTGACCCACTCCAGTACTCTTGCCTGGGAAATCCCATGGATGGAGGAGGCTGACAGACTATAGTCCACGGGGTGGCAAGAGTCAGACACAACTGAGTGACTTCACTTTCACTTTTCCCTCTCTCAGGCTCTTTCAGGACTGCCAAAGACAGCATTATTCCCAACATCCCTAAGGTCTACCAGCATTATCTTTTGGGAGCTCAGGGCAACCTTTAGCGTTCATCTTACAATTAATAGCAGTAGTGTGATGCTTAGGGGATGAAGGAGTAATGAAGATCTAATTTTGGACACCTTGGGGGCCTTTACTTAAGTTATTTAATGAGACACACCATGGATTCTGAGTGCCTGAGCAAGAGGAGTGGAGAGATGCTGGGCTATGAGTGTGCTCTTCAGGAGACAAATGAATGTTTGCTAAGCCATGCTTACATACATGTATATGTACTCACTCACAGGCATTTGAAGACGGTGTTTGGGACTAGCTTTCCACTCTCTTATTGCCTCACATTCAGGTAAATGATTCTAGGTGAGTATGGACTTTATATTCACATTTTGGTGGCCTCATCTCAGAGATTCAGATGATCAGAATCTTACTGCCTTCTTTATTCTTATTCAGCATTTTACAGTTCCCACGATTCCTAAGCCTGTAATAAATGTGTATTATTTAGCTCATGGATAAGAATTCTGCTGTAAGTTTTCAAGTTCTCTTATTTTATAAACAGCTTTTTGTTGACCTGTTTATTTGGCCTTTGGTTTGTTGAGAAAGGAATGTGATACTTTATCAATTTTTCTCTGTATTTCTATGTATGTTTGTTTCATATACTTTGAGTTATAGTCTTTCAGTGAAAATACATTAAAGAATATATTCAATGTATCCCTGTAAATTTAATGGCATGTTCTGGTAATTATGAATCCATCTGTTCTTAATAAAATTGCTACTATAAAATATATTCTCTCAGATATTAATTTTATGCCACATTATTAATATTCTACCATAGCATACAATTCTTTTCTATTCTAATAAAAAATCACAATTATTTTTGTGTATCTTAATATTCCAACTTTTATTTCTACTTTGAAAATCTTGATTCTTTTTAAAATCCAGACTCAGTTGTTTCTGAATTGCCCTTTTCAGGTGCTCCACCAGGGGACCAGCATGACTGGCTGCAATGCTTCCCAGGGCCACCCCCCTTTCTTCCTTCTCCAAGGCATTCCTGGGATGGAGGACAAACACAAGTGGATCTCTATTCCTTTCTCTTCCATGTACTTTGTCACCATCCTGGGGAACTGCACCATCCTCTTCACCATCTCCACAGAGCGCTCCCTGCATAAGCCCATGTTCCTGCTCCTTGGCATGCTGGCCCTCACGGACCTGGGCATGTCCACGACCACCATCCCCAAGGTGCTGTGCATCTTCTGGTTTGACCAGAGTGACATCAGCTTTGAGGGCTGCCTGGTCCAGCTGTTCTTCCTCCACTCCATCTCTGCCTTGCAGTCTGCCATCCTCATGTCCATGGCCTTTGACCGCTACGTGGCCATCTGTGAGCCCCTGCGCTATGCCACCATCCTTTCCAACAGCCGCATCGGGCTCATCGGCCTCGTGAGTTTAGTGAGAGCTGTCCTGCTCATTCTCCCCATGCCCATCCTCCTCCAGCAGATGCCCTTTCATGCCAGGCATGTCATCCCCACCACCTACTGTGAGCACATGGCCGTGGTGAAGATGGTGTGTGTGGACACCACAGTCAACAGGGTGTATGGTCTGGTGGTGGCCTTGTTGGTTGCTGGGGTAGACATCTCAGCTATTGCCTCATCTTATGTGCTGATCATCCGGGCTGTGATGCGGCTCTCTTCTCAGGAAGCCCACCAGAAAGCAGTAAATACCTGCACCACACACATCTGTGTCATGCTTATCTCTTACACTCCCTCACTGTTTTCTTTTCTCACTCATCGCTTTGGCCAGGGAATCCCACCTCATGTGCACACCATTCTTGGCAGCCTCTACTTCCTTGTACCTCCAATGCTCAACCCTATTATTTATGCAGTGAAAACCAAAGAGTTTCGGGACAAATTGACAAAATATGGGTGCTGGAAGAAGAAGCTTGTAAACATTATCCATAATCAGAAACCTCCCTGATTATTAGAGCTGGTGGGTATGAGAAAAAAAAAAGCAGATGCTGTTCCTGGAAGAATTGGCTCATGGGAAAAATATGTATACTTGCAGATTGCAACCAAAATCATTGGACAGATGGGCTAAGACATAGGAGACCCACCTCATTCACAGTAATTTAAAAGCAAGGCAGTTATCCTCTGTTAAATAAAAATAATGACATATTCTTCCATAACAGACATACATGTTGGGCAAGTTATATGTGGTCATGCATGTAAGAACAAGCACTTGGAACAATAACATACTGTATATATAAAATAGGATGATATGTTTCCATAAGAACATAAGAGCAAATAATAACTTGATCACCACTTGGTCACTTCAAGGCTAAGGTGTAATGTACCTGCGTATTTAAGGAGGAATAGAAAGTGGTGAAAGCTGAGGTGAGTGAGAAGGAACCGGGAAAGTTCTAAATTGCATTTAGGGTCATTATTTTATTATCCCTGCTGCAGAAGGCTTACATTTAGGGATCAAGAATTGTTGTTTCCTTGAAGAACTAGGCAATTTGGGTGTGAATATCACCTCCAATTAACAGAGAAATTTGAACAGATAATGAAAAATGGGAAAATTCTAATTTTAAAAAGATTTGTATGTATCTTAATTAATTTCATATTTTAATTCTTCAAGTCAACTCTCCTACCCTTTTCAACTAATTCCAGTGTCTGTCAGAATCTCTTAAAAAGACAGAATTCTGAGAAATTCTGCTGATGGTTATAGTTATAAAAGTTGGTTTTATACTGAACATTTTTGGCTACAGACATCTATAAGGCAGTTTCTCTGGGAACATGGGAGGAAGTCAAGTACAAGAACTTGAGGCACCTTTTGGAGCTCTGAGCCTCTACTCAGACATGGGAATTCATTCAGTTTAGAAGTTATTGTTTAAGACTTCTAGACAATGATTATGGATATTCTGCAAATAATTAAAGATGCATGAAGGCTGAAACAAAAATGATTCTAGGATTTGTCATTATATTGTAGAGCCAATCTATGAAGGCAGAATTTGGAGAAAGAGAATACCCACCATAGGGTCAACATGGCCACTATTTAAAGGAGAGTCATGATACTTAAACTAGAGGGGAATGAAAAACTTCTCCAGTGTAGTACCAGCTATGATAAATAATAATAAAGGCTTCCGATATACTGAATAATTGAATAACAAGGCCTGAGAAAGGAGGCATATTTCAAAGCTTGAAATAATGCAACCACAAGGAGAAAAATTAAAATTATGGATTGTGTAGGAAGTGTGTCTTCTATGAGTGGAGAAAACTTGCAGAAGCTATAATGATCGAGCACTGCCTACCTCTAACACATACCAAAAGTAGGTATTTAACCCACCCAGAAACATATAGATAAGAGAGACCCACAAATGACTCAGCACAATGTTTTATGATTAATCATAATATTTATACCACGTGTTGGAAATGACTAATGTGAACTTTTGAATCTAGGTTATAGAAGGAAATACAGACTTGTTCTCTCCTCTCTCCCTGAGCTGTGCCTCCCTTCCCTTATCCTTTTCACCTCTTCCTCCTCCATCTCCTTCTCCTTCTTCTCTCTCTCACTTATGTGTAAGCATTCCAGCTTCCTCGAAGCTGCCATGACATCATGTATGGATGGAGAGAGATTAATGAGGATTCCTAGCTGTTCAAGCCCTTACCTGTTTATATTCATTCAGCCCAGACACCAGACTTTGGAGTAAGTCAGTATTTAGATGATTTAAGCATTCTATCTGATGCCAAGCTGAACTAGCCTTCAAATGCCCCAGCCAGTACCTACAGGAACAGAAACAAAGTCTCCCTCTGAGCACTGACTAAAAAGTCAGATTTGTAAGCAAATTAAAATTGTTGATTTCTGCTGCTAGTTTTGACTAAAACTTATTTATTTTTACTTATTTTTTGGTTGCACTGGGTCTTCATTACTGCATGCAGGCTTTCTCTAGTTGAGGTGAGTAGGGGGTACTCTTCGTTGCAGTGCATGGGCCTCTCACTGAGTGGTTTCTCTTGTTGCAGAGCAGAAGCTTTACAGTGCATGGGCTTCAGTAGTTGTGGCACATGGGCTTAGTTGCTCCGTGGCATGTGGAATCTTCCTGGACCAGAGATCGAAACCATGTGCCCTGTGTTGGCAGATGGACTCCCATGCACTATACCACCGTGGAAGTCCTCAATGACTAGGTTTGAAGTGGTTTGTTATCAACAATAAGTATGGATACTGTGATTTATATTAAAAAATTTCCTTATGTTAATTTAGCCTAATATGACTAGGAAAATATTTCTCTACCCAGTGTTTATAGTTATCTAGAATTGACCAAACTGTAAGTTCTGAGAGAGTAATTCCTGCAAGATCACTCTCACTTCAGATGTCATCAGCTAGTTCAGGTTCCCCTAGCCGAGTAAAAATTGGGGGGTCACAATGATTACCCTCATGTTCAATACTTTTCTAGAGAAATCATGAAAATGTAGAAAAAATATACTTATGATTAAAACTTTATTATAACAAGAATATATAGAGTAAAACAATGGAAGTAGAAGATATATAGAACAGAGTCTAGGAAGGGTCCAAATGGGGGGTTTGAATCATCTTTTCCCTGTGAAATCATTGTTGTTCAGTTGCTAAGTCATGTCCAACTCTTTGCAACCCCATAGACTGCAGCACACCAGGCTTCCACATCCTTCACTATGTCCTGGAGTTTGCTCAAACTCTTGTCCCTTCAGCTGGTGATGTCATTCAACTATCTCATTCCCTGTTGCCCCCTTCTCCTCCTGCCCTCGATGTTTCCCAGCATCAGGGTCTTTTCAAATTAGTCATGTCTTTGCATCAGGTGGCCAAGGTATTGGAACTTCAGCTTCAGCATCAATCCTTCCAATCAATATTGGAAGGGTTGATTTCCCTTAGGATTGAAGTTTGATCTCCTTGCAAGCCAAGGAACTCTTAAGGGTACTGCTTCCTCTTGGTCACCATTTGTGACAATACACAAGGTACTGCCAACCAGGGATACCCACATGAGCCTTTGAGCATAAAAGTAATAAATACATTAAACTTTCCTCAACCGTCTGAGTAATAAAGTAATTTAGTAAGAACCACTTTCACACTTCTCAGATTAGTAAAATTAAAACAAAATAATCAAATAATCAAAGGGACTAGATCTATAGACAGAGTGCCTGATGAACTATGGATGGGGGTTCATGACATTGTACAAGAGACAGGAATCAAGACCATCCCCAAAAAAAAGAAATGCAATAAAGCAAAATGGCTGCCTGAGGAGGCCTTACAAATAGCTGTGAAAAGAAGGGAAAGGAAAAGCAAAGGAGAAAAGGAAAGATACACCCATTTGAATGGAGCGTTCCAAAGAATAGCAAGGAGAGATAAGAAAGCCTTCCTCAGTGATCAATGCAAAGAAGTAGAGGACAACAATAGAATGGGAAAGACTAGAGATCTCTTCAAGAAAATTAGAGATACCAAGGGAACATTTCATGCAAAGATGGGCACAATAAAGGACATAAATAGTATGAACCTCATAGAAGCAGAAGATGTTAAGAAGAGGTGGCAAGAATACTCAGAAGAACTAAACAAAAAAAACTTCATGACCCAGATAAACACAATGGTGTGATCACTCACCTAGAGCCAGACATCCTGGAATGCGATGTCAAGTGAGCCTTAGGAAGCATCAATATGAATACAGCTAGTGGAGGTGATGGAATTCCAGTTGAGTTATTTCAAATTCTAAAAGATGATGCTGTGAAAGTGTTGTACTCAATATGCCAGACAATTTGGAAAACTCAGCAGTGGCCACAGGACTGGAAAAGGTCAGTTTTCATTCCAATTCCAAAGAAACACAATGCCAAAGAATGCTCTAACTACCACACAATTGCACTCATCTCACACACTAGTAAGGTAATGCTCAAAATTCTCTAAGCCAGGCTTCAAAATGATGTGAACTATGAACTTCCAGATGTTCAAGCAGGATTTAGAAAAGGCAGAGGAACCAGACCACATTGCCAACCTCTGTTGGATCATGACAATGAACTCTTGAAAAATTAAGAGATTTCCAGAAAAAAACATATACTAATGCTTTATTGACTATGCCAAAGCTTTTGACTGTGTGGATCACAACAAACTGTGAAAAATTCTTCAAGAGATGGGAATACCAGATCACCTGACCTGCCTCCTGAGAAATCTGTATGCAGGTCAGGAAGGAACAGTTAAAACTGGACAAGGAACAACAGACTGGTTCCAAATGGGGAAAGGAGCACGTCAAGGCTGTATATTGTCACCCTGCTTATTTAACTTAGATGCAGAGTACATCATGAGAAATGCTGGGCTGGAGGAAGCACAAGCTGGAATCAAGATTGCTGGGAGAAATATCAATAACCTCAGATATGCAGATGACACCACCCTTATGGCACAAAGCAAAGAACTAAAAAGCCTTTCGATGAAAGTGAAAGAGGAGAGTGAAAAAGTTGGCTTAAAGCTCAACATTCAGAAAACTGAGATCATGGCATCTGGTCCCATCACTTCATGGCAAATAAATGGGAAAACAATGGAAACAGTGACAGACTTTATTTTTGGGGGCTCCAAAATCACTGCAGATGGTGACTGGAGCCATGATATTAAAGGACACTTACTCCTTGAAAGAAAAGTTATGACCAACCTAGACAGCAGAGGTATTATTTTGCCAACAAAGGTCTATCTAGTCAAGGCTATGGTTTTTCCAGTAGTCATGTATGGATATGAGAGTTGGACTATAAAGAAAGCTCAGTGCCAAAGAATTGATGCTTTTGAACTGTGGTGTTGGAGCAGGCTCTTGAGAGTCCCTTGGACTGCAGGGAGATCCAACCAGTCCATCCTAAAGGAATCAGTCCTGAATATTCACTGGAAGGAATGATGCTAAAGCTGAAACTCCAATACTTTGGCCACCTGATGCAAAGAACTGACTCATTGGAAAAAACCTTGATGCTGGGAAAGATTGAAGGTGGGAGGAGAAGGGGACAACAGAGGATGAGGTGGTTGGATGGCATCACCAGCTCAATGGACTTGAGTTTGAGTAAACTCCGGGAGTTGGTGATGGACAGGGAGGCTTGGCATGCTGTAATCCATGGGGTTGCAAAGAGTCGGACATGACTGAGTGACTGAACTGAAGTGTGCTGAAGAGTCACAGCTTCTGCAGGGGAATTTGTGTGGATGTGTCTATGAGCAGGTGCATCTATGTTTATATTGATGTACTCTTTCTGTTAATATATTGACTGACCCAGCACCTTTGTTTTGGCACTCACATTCTTCTGTCACTGTTTCACTCTTATTGACACTGACTCTGAACAAAGTCACCGTACAGAGCCTGTCTGCAGGAAGAACTTGCACTACATCAGGATTTAGAATCTAGCTCTGAGTCCTATTTCTGTTTAGTCTTTGCAAGATTTTGTGATGGTTTTGTTCTGCTTTGTGCATTTTGCAGTAGACTCGGCAGCATACTTTTTGATGAACTTTAATACTTTGCTTCCTCTGGACTCATGAGAAAAGAAATGTTGGCCAAATCTGGATCCAGTGCTTGAGAGCATATAAACAGGCTAGCAAAGATGTATCTGCTTAGAGACACAACCATACAGCTTCCACTGCAGAAAGGTGGGACTCTAATAACATGAGAGGCTATAAGGGCTGACGAAATGTGAGTTGCAGAAAATGACCTGGGAAGTGTCCATGGAAAAGCCATTGACCAGTAAAAAGGTTAGAGTGAAAGTCAGGATATCAACAACAGGGGTTTACCTCTTTTGCATTTAAGAACATGACTACTCCAGCCAGGTAGTAAAGCTCTCCTGGCTCTCCTACCTACACATGTATGGGAATGAGGGCCATTGCGATACCTAAACTGCAAAGCCTAATCTAGTCCTAGATTAAGTTTTAGCTTCACTTCCTGTCTCTCAGGCTCCTCCAGGACTGCAAAATACTGGAAGTTTCCCAGAATCCCTAAAGTCAACCAGCTTTATCTGTTGGGAGTACACGGCAACCTCCAGAGTCAATGTTACACATAACAGTAGTAATGCCTAGTGTATACGTTTGGGGAATCAGGCAGTAAAAATAGAGCTAATTCTGGGCATTTTGGGGGCCTCTACTTAGGTTACTTAAACAGCCACATCATGAAGAAAGCCTGAAGGTGAGGAGTGGAGAAATGCAGGACTGTGAATGTGTTCTCCAAGAGGCAAATTGATGTTTGCTAAGATATGCCTACATACATGTGTACATACTCACATGTACATATTTGAAGACCGTGTGTGGGACTAGTTTTCCACTCTCTTATTGTCTTATATTCAGGTAAGTGATGCTAGATGAGTAAGGGCTTTATATTCTGGTGGCCTCATCTCTGAGCTTCAGGTGATCAGAATCTCATCCCGTGCTTCATTCTTATTCATTATTGTACATTTCTAGTCACTAAGGTCCCCTTGAGTCCCATATTGACAGAAAACCTGTATTTTTCAAATAATTGTGGGTTGCTTTACTGTGTGAAAGTGATACGTGTTCTTAAAATTTTTCCTCATTGATAAATGTATATATTCTTTATCTGCACCATAAGTTTTCTTTTTCTTCCCTTTTTTCCTTTTTAATAATACATTTTTTTAAATTAAAGTGTAGTTGACTTACAATATTGTATTAGCTTCAAGTTTATTGTCTAGTTATCCAATTTTTTGTAGATTACAAACATAAAGTTTGTTATAATATTATTGATAATATTCCCTGTTCTAGGCATTACATCCTTGTGACTTATTTATTTTATAATGGGTAATTTGTACCTTTTAGTCCCCTTCTCCTTTTTCACCCATTCTTCCACCCTCCCCTCTGGCAACAGTTTGTTCTTTGTATCTCTATTTCTTGCTATTTTTTTTTTTTTTTAGATTCCACGTATGAGTGAAAATATACAGATTCCAAATAAAAGTGAAAAAGAAAATATAGTTTTCTTTCCCTATCTGACTTATTTCACTTAGCAAACAACCCTCTAAGTCCATCCACATTGTCCCAAATGGCAAGATTTTTTTATAGTTAAATAATATTGCACTGTATATATAACATCATAAATGTATATATTTACATTTCTGAATGGAGAATTATATTATAAGCCTAAGTTTTATTATTTTTTAAAAACTTTTGTTGACCTACTTGATCTTGTTTGTTGAGAGCTATGTAATACTTCATTAATTTCTCATTGAATTTATTTTTGTTTCACGTATTTTAAGTATAGTCTTTAAGTGAAAATTCACTAAAAATAGATGCAATATATTCTTAAAATTTAGCATGTTCTGATAATAAACAATGAATCAATCTGTCCTTAATAAAATAGTTATGATAAAACACATTCTCTTAGATATTAATTTTATGCCACATTATTACTACTCTAATACTACAATGTGCTACTATATCATATTGATTATATATATCATGATATCAGAATTATTTTATGCTACTTTAAATCTACCCTTTTTCTCACTTATTATTATTTTTTAATTGGAGTCCCAGGCTGTTCTTTTAGACTGCAATATAGAGGGGAATCAGGAGCATGAAGTCAATAGCAGACCACTTTAGCACACCAAAGTGTTATTACAAATTATAGCTTATCTGAATTTAGTCTAGAGAACAGGGGACTCAGTGCTTCATAGGATATTCTCAACCACGACAGTCTAAATTTCTTGCCAGATGGACACATGCAGGTTTGCAGGAAAAATCCAAACTGTGCTGAATCTTCAGTGTTGAACTTTAGAAAACACTGTGGAAACCTACAATTCTGATCAAATGGAAGTCAAACAGGCTGTGGTGGTTTTGAAGATATTTCCCTTTTTTCAGTTTTATTGAGATATAGTTTATATACAGCACTTGTATAAGTTTAAAGAGTACAGCATAATTTAACTTATATACCTCATGAAATTATTATCACACTAAGGTTTGTGAACATCCATCATCTCATGCATATACAAAATTTTAAAGAAATAGAAAAAAATATTTTTCTTTTTGATAAGAACTCTTAGAATTTACTCTTAACTGTCAAACATATTTATAATATTGCACATTACATCCCTAGTACTAATTATAACAGAAAGTTTGTACCTTTTGATTGCCTTCATCCAACCTCCCCCAGAATTATTTTTGTGTATCTTAATATTCCAACTTTTATTTC